>NC_051182.1:114275808-114314802 GCF_013339695.2 Rhipicephalus sanguineus | reverse complement strand
CGGTGAAGCGCGTCGGCATTTAAACATGTGCCGTCGAATATTCCAGGTTATCGCTGGCTGTCGTGCAAATTCTAGAATAAGCTCGAGTGTGCGCATCTTGCGCGCAATCTTAACAAAACGATCTACAATGATCACGAAGGTTCTCGAACAACGAGGCGCGGTTCGCGCGCAGCGTTGCTGACAGTCTTTGTGGCCGAAAACCGAATACAGCAAAAGTGATAACGAAACGCACGTGGCAATATATATATATATATATATATATATCAGTGGTGCTCTTTGGTTATGGTGCCATCACATGTCCGTTCCTGGCGCATGCCGAATGCCATTGCAATAAATGGTTCATAACACCACTGTGGACAATACAGAAACGGAACACAAAGAGTGGTCACTGCTAAGGCGGCATGCAGCCAGATCAGGGAAAAGGGCATCGATAGTCTACTTTCACGTGTCAAATACATGCACTGAGTGCGCCAAGGGCTGAAGCTATGAAAGTTTTAGTTTCCCTTAAGCCCGTTTAGTTTGCAGTCTGAGGCGTCCTACCCCTATAAGACCAAAAAAAAAGGTAACGTTTCGTCGATTTTATGACCTGGGTGTTCAACCCACGACTTCTCGGTCCGCGAAAATTGGTCCTTGCGGCTGTACTCACTGCGCTACCGACACACATACAAGATAATTCACAAACGCACCTTTTAGTTGTCACACCTCTTCCCTGCTTCAGTTTTCTTGGCTGGCCAGTGCGGTGCCTCCATCTGTGAGTGGTGAAGTGATGTAGTGCATCATACCATTAAGCAGCGCCGACAAGGAGCGTTGAGGTAATTTCAGCACATTTTTCAGAAACGTTTGCAGTCGGTGCAATGCGCCGCACGCGTTGATTCTGTTCGGTGACGACTCAGTACATGATCTGCGTTTCGCATCGCGCTCTCATGCGACGCCTCGTCCGATGAGCAGTGCAGCTTCCAAATACCACAACGGTGTTTCACTGCCGACTGCTGCTACGAGTGCGATTGCACCGACCAATAAAAGCGCTGTGATAAGCGGCACAGGAAGGCAATGACGTCGACGCAAGAATATCGCACAGTGAGTGCTTTCGACTTCGAAAAAACAGTGCTGAGACGGGGCATAGAAAGAAGAGACAAGACCAGTGCGTGATCTTGTCGCTTCTTTCTACGACCCGTTTTAGCGCTCTTTTTCCGAAGTTCAGCATGTACAAGAAGCCCGCAATAACACTCTATATCAGTGAATTAGTGCAGCGATAGACACGACAGCGAGAACCTGAAGGCCTTCCTATGTTCGTGGCTGAAGCTAAGAACTCTGCCGCTCTCATTACTGAAGCGCTGTGTGCTATATGCATGGGCAGAGGCTTAGGTTTCACTATTAATCCCAAGCGCACCACTTACCGTTTCTCTCGACAAATGACGATGCTTTGAGTGGTGGCATATTGAGTATCAGTGTTTATTCTGTGCTTGTTGATCTCATGTTTGCGCGGGATTTACCATATGCGATGCCCACGTGTATGTTAATTATTTGCACTACTACAGGGGTAAATTATTATCATGGACGTTAGTCGTTGGGATAAAGTGCAACTAGGCTTCAGCGCTGGTGCATTCACGTCAATAGGTGCTACGGCTGTCAAACCCCAACAGATGTTGCACAAACGTTCATATATCAATCTAGAGTAAACAACTGTTGCTGTGAAGACACAGTTCACTTTTGTGTAATACCTATTCCTATGACGGAGAGGATCAACCATCTTTTCTATGGCCGATCGCTTGATGTTTCTTGGTATCGCCTGTATGTGCCACGACCGCACGATGAACCGCTTAGGGTGGTCGGCGTCGAGGTCAGCGGTGCAGCAATTATCAAGATAAATGCGGTGGTTATGAAACCCACACTGCTTGGAGAGGCGCTTCCTTGGCTTCCCAAATTCCTCTCGTCATCACTCTGGTGACGCAGCATTTCTAGAAAATATTTCATTGCCCCTGTTTACAAGGCATCGCACTCTGCACACGGGTTGACATATACAATATCTCATTTCTTTTGATTAGACAGCATATCTTTTGACTCGGTCTGTAAAGCATTCTTTTTAAATATTTTACAATTTCCGTGTTACCGTAGGGGGTAGCCTTGCGAAGTCAAAGATTACGGAAAATCTGAGCCAGCGACGGCCTTTTCTGTGCTGGTTGAATACACTGCGGTATATAAATACTGGCCACAAGAAGTGCGATAGCAGCAGTAGTCGGAAGTACTTTAGAAAAAGAGGATTCAAAGTGAAAAAAAATTATTCTTCAATGAATTGTGCCTCAATGAAGGGCGATAGTTTATTACGAACAAAGCAAAGAAGTTGGCAACATGACCTCTTCAGCACACCTTCGAAAGAAAAAAAAAACAGTGCGCAGCTTGCAGTAGTACAAGGCAGGAACCAATAGCGGAGCTCGTGTTCGATCTAGCTATGTTTTTCTAGTATTGCCAAGTATTTGCTAAGGATGCTGTTTTAGGTGCGAAGCATCTTATGGCGGAGTTCAAACCGGTGGTGGTGGTGTGCCGCGTGACCACCCTTACTGCACATGTACAAATACTCTCCACGCATTTCCTTGACACTCCCCCTCTCCACTACCTCTCCCTTCTGCCCCTCTCCATTGCCCCTCTCCACTTCTCCCTCTCCTCCTCTCCACTCCCACTCCCCTCTGAAACACAGGTTCGACATGTCGAAACGCTGCTTCGCATCGCCTCATGGTCCCCTTTTTTCCTAGTAGTACTATGTATGGCTAGACTTGGCTATTATTCTCCGGTTTTGGTCGGTTTTCTGCAATACCCATGTGTCACGTTGTTTTGGCAGAAACATGACACTTGACTAGTTATCGATGTTACGTAAATATTATGAATTTACTTCGCAGCTCACCGATGAATCGTGCCGCTCGCTGGCGTTGTGTCCTGAGTACTGAGCCTCGGCAAGAGCAAGGGCGGTAGCGAGCTCGAGCCTTGCCTTGGGTGCCTCTCAGTCAAACTACATGGCGTGCAAGCTCGGCTTTAAACTTATTGGTTCCGAGGCCCCAGTTTAACTCGCGACTGTCATAGTGCCCGTGTGGCTGTGAAGCGTTTCATACGGTGTATGCTACTTTGCAGCTTTCAACTTGTTAGTGGTTGAAAGTCCACTCAGTCTCCTTGGCCTGTACAGTAGCTTCGGAGTGAAGACCGCATCAACTCGGTATACATTTTTTGGCATGAGCTTTGTCTTAATTTGTAAGTCCTAATTAACATAGTATTGAATAGACTTGTCTGAATATACATCGTTTCACTTATCATGACCCTAACTAGCTCAGGCTTAATTAACAAGGTTAGTTAGCATGGGGTTATTAGTATGGTCCTAATTAGCACAATCTGAGTTATCACATTCGTGATTAGCTTGGTCGTGAATATTGTTTCTCAAATAAATGGTTTTAAATAGCTGAGCCTTAGCGTGACATGGCTTCATTAACTTGGTCCTAATTAGCGTGGTCGTAATTGGCACGTTCCTTGCAAGACGTGGCTTAATAAGCTCGCTCATGAGATGACTTCGCTGAATGAACTTGATCACAGCGTGTGTGTTTAATAAGCAGGTTCTAGCTTTGGCTGATCAGCCGGGCGCATGTGTTCGAGGAGCGAGCAGATGATGAAGATGACGAAAAGAGCGTGCGCCGGCCGAGCAACGCGCTGGAAGGTAGAGGTCAATCATGATGGTACTGATGATGATACATGAGGCCTCGGCGATTACGTCCATCCGCGCGCTGATGAAAGTCGTTCGACCAAAGTTTATCTCGAAGGCTACGGTACTAATTATTTTAAAGAACAATTCATGCAGGCATTAAACTTGAAAATATTTTAAACAGCTCGAAACTCTTAAAAATATTATTAGGAAATATTTATGACAGTTTTCTTGCATGGGTGCACTTCTGCACTCTGTGGGACGTCGAACAAGTAAAAAAACATGCGGCTGGTTCGAAGACGCCATTCACCTTTGTCGACTGCCCTTGACGTGATACTGTATTCTATCGTAACCAGTGACACGCGGATCGCATTGTGGGCTCCATTTGACATTTCCGTACTATTAGTTCGTTCAAAAGGGATTGTCTCTAGAGCACGTAAACATTCAGTTTTGCCAAACACGGGTCATCTCGCATAGCACACCCGATCACTCATAGATGCAACCGATCTTCTCTAGCTGCTGAAGTTCTACCTGGATACCAAATACATTGTGTTTCAGGATGTCGTTCACAAGCAGGTGCATGGAACCACGATGGCGCCTAAATTTCTGCGAAGGCGGTGAACCTTGCCATGGAGTCGTTGGAGACACGGGTTTTGACGTCCTTTGACCATCTTTCCTGCGATATATTGAGATTTTCCTGCGATATATTGACTGTTCTTGAGCCACAGGAAAGAGGATTTCGAGGCACTCTCGGCACATTTTAACACCATCGACGCATTGATTCAGTTTGCAAATCAAATGGAGGTCTTGGGTCGTCCTCCATTTCTGGACGTATTTGTATAGCGAAAAAATGGCCGCCTTTCTTTTGGTGTCTTCAGGAAAGTGACGGACACCAGTCGTTACTTGCACTACAAATCAGTCCACCCGCCCTGCCACGAACGTTCGGTTGGCGCTTCCCTGATACAGAAAACGCGTAGGATTTGCTCGAGCAAACCTGACTGTGCCTGTGACCTAACCAAGCTGCGCAGCAAACTTTTGGACAACGGGTACCCGGTTAGTTTTGTTCGTTCTGTAGAGCATCGCACACGCAACGGCACCTCAGTGAGCTCGGTGTAGCCCCAAGCTCGTGTAGCCATCCCCTATGTGTCAGGTGTTACTGAAGTGTTGGCACGGGTTCTGAGAACATTGGACGTACGCATCGCGCGTGTTCCTGCCCGTAAATTGAAACATGAACTGGTGCACGTGAAGGACCCGCACAAGAAAGAAAAGCTCCCAGGCGTTTTCTATAGAATTCCCTGTACAGACAGTGACTACGTTTATATCGGGGAGAGCGGCAATTACAAAAGACGGCTGTGTCACTAATCCCGGTAATGGGGATGGCACTCGGCGGGCAGATTCCAAAGGCTGACGTATCGGCCCCCTGACACGCACCACGAAAACGCAGACAATTTAGAATTGCTCCTTTTAGTGCGCCAGCGAACGCCAGCTGTGGTTCAAAGACCGAGTCAGGGCCGAGAGTCGATATCACAAACGACATATATCTTCAGTTAAGGCAGTTAAAACATCACAAACGCATGCACACTCGGCTGGTATCAGTCACAACATCACAATATATCTCAGATGGTGTTAACACAATGGGAACTAAACAGACCGATCACGCGCTACAACTGCAATGTCATGCATTACAACCTATTCGAGAACAGTTAAAGTCCTCAATATTTAACAGCGTATCCAGTCCACAATTTTGGGACTGTACTTTAAAGCTTTTCTTCTAGGAAACACTCCCGCAAACTCAAGCTATGATCGTCGTCGTTGCCTCCGGCGACACTGTCCCGAATGTTTCTCTTCCAGGAAACCATCACGTAACGTGTCACTGCTCACACGACATCGTCATCTGATTCTTCCAGATCAACGATCGACTTTCCGCACAGCATCATAAACACGTCTTCTTTGCCCGACGGAGCCACACTCAACATAACTTCACCATCTCCGGACAGACTGACTTCCCAACTGCTCGTCGATTAACGCTTTTATCTCCTCTCCCCGGGTTCCAGAAGCGTCGGGAGTGTTCTTCTTTGTGCAGCACAGCCAGAGCTGGGGAAAGGGCGAAAATTTTCCCGTCGATTCCGCTCGCGGTGGCGTCACTGGGCGTCGCATCATGCTTTCCTTAGAGATGGTTCCAGGCTTTGCCCGGCGTTTGCTCCGAGGCGGCTGGCTGTGGCTCTTTCGAGTGGGTGATGAGGAGCGCCGCGCCGACGCCTTTGATACTTGTTTGTTTTGTTGCGTGAGCTTGTTCGGCGCCGTTAGTTCCCGCTGCCGTCTGAAAGCGGCCACGCGCGTGCCTTATTGACGCGCTCGATTGTGATAGGCTGAAAGGCCCCATGTATGACGTCAGAACAAAAAACGTCGTACCCAACGCACTTGCGGAACACGTGGCTACTTGTAATCACAACAATGACTGGGTAAAAGCACCCATAATCGCAAAGGAAACAAACTGGTGTTCATGTCATTATCTGAGATATCTTCTTATCCAGATTAAGAAAACAACGCTGAACAGGAATGATGGCGATCTCCACCAGCGTACGCCAGGTGTCTGGGCCACGCGCTGAAACTGATATAAGACAGCTTCGTTGGGACACGTTTATGTCAACAAGGCTCCCCTACGGAAGCCGAAACGTCGTTTTTTTACTGTTTAATGAACTGTTTTAAACCTTTTCATTTTGGTCGGCGTTTCTTTTTTCCATCTTTTCGTCATGCCTGTTCTATACCAGACAATCTGTCGTCAAACCATCGACTTCGCCAGCTTAATCTGCTATAGGTCAAACACAGCAGCATTTCGGCTTACATCTTGGAAGTGCAGCAGCATGAAGGGTTCCTTCCCTTCATTTACAGTAATATAAGCTGTGCGTGAACAGTGTTTAACTTTCCCATGTGGCCCGCATTTCTACTTTGCTGTTCTTGATCGGCCGGGTTCCATATGTGTAATACTGGGTAATTTGGCTCAGGAGTTAAGTATACAGTTATTGGGAAGGCAATATGCTCGCAGCTGAGGAGGCCGTGCCGTCGTCGCTATGTATTGAGAATGTTACTAACAGCGCAAAAAAGGACGAGGGACCAGGAAGAATCACAGACAAGCGCTGACTTAATACTGAAGTTTATTTTCGAAACGAGACAGAATATAAGGAAACGGCACGTGGCCAAAGAAGATTACAAACTACTTATTTGCAAAAAAACACAAAGCAATGTTATCAGCCTACAGCCCTTGCGGTGGTAATGCGCACTGGACATGTACCGAACTTCCTTTTTTAACAAGGCCATGGACGGGACACTCACGCACTTAAGTTTCTGCGATTTCTGCAGCCTCAAATATTTCCCACGTTAATTGAGAAGCAGATCGCCCCACCACACGACACCTCTCGAATAGGGGTTTGCACTCAGCAGAGTCACACGTGCTGCACAGAAGGGCTAAGTGGCCACTGTTCATTTGCCGAACATTGTTGCTATGTTCGCGCAACCGGTCGTTCACGCATCGGCCGGTTTGACCGACGTACTGTTTTCTGCACGTTAGCGGGATGCTATAGATCACGCCCTCTACACATTCCGTGTAACGGTTTCGATGCTTCACCTTGCAACCAGGTTCCTTCTTTTCCAGGGAAGTGGTTTTTGCAGCCAACTTGGAAAGCTTCTGGGGGGCACTGAATGGCACGCGAACATGAACGCGTTTGGCTATCTTTTTAGACCGTGGGAAACACCGTGGACATAAGGCACAACAGCCGTCCTCATTTTGGTACAATCAGAAGTACCACATCCCCGCTCACCGAGGTTATGGTGAGACTTGTAACTTTTTAATATAGTCTCAGCCACCGAAACGACCACATGCCTTGGATTACCCGCTTTTTCCATGCGGTCCGCTTGCTGCGTAAACTATGAGGGGCATGCACGCATGACTTCTCTAGAGCATTCTTGATGCACATGTTAACAATGCCTCGTTTCAACAGTTTGGAACGTGCCGACTGGTAAGGCAAAAGTGGCTTCCGAGCACGCGGCTCATAGCTCCAGCAGGTATGGTTAGGGTGGCTATGCAGAGCGATATCGAGAAACCACATCTTCGCATCCTCTGGTTTTTGATGAGTAATTTCCAAGGGATCCAAGCACTTTTGGAAAATGTCTAAAATAGTCCCTACGCTTTGATCAAACGCCTTCTCATCACATTCAAGGAACACCAAGATATCGTCCACGTAACGGAAAATGCGCACACAAAGAGACGGTACATGCTGCAAAATATTCTTATCAGGCTGCGCCATGACCAGTTTACTAAGCACTGGAGCAATACATGCCCCGGTACACATGCCCGTTCTTTGAAGAAAAACTTTTCCAAGCAACAAACGTAGAACGTAAGTAGAATAAAAGCATCTCCAGAAAGCCACTTACGCTAAAACCTGCATTGTTTAGAAAGGTAACTGCTCCAAACTGATCAATTTGCCTCTCGACACATTCTAAAATCAAGTCGTATCAAGCTCTCTATGTATTGAGACGTTGGCGAAGGCGACAGGCCGAAGCGAAGTGATGGCGCCTGCCGTTTCCAGTCAGTCGCAGAGCCAGGGTGTTCTCTTCAAGAGGCCGGCCGATTAGGCTATCGCGTTGCCACATAGCCTACATATCAACACATTAGAAGTATTAGAAATAGGCTACTAAATCGTCAATTTGTAATGCAGGCATATAATACAGCAGAAACGCAATAAAAACGCGTGTTTGACAAAAGGAGGGATTTTGATATGATAATGTTAAGTATGGTGCACAACACCATTAAAAACAAAAGCGTTTTATAGCAAAGCTTTTATGGCAGAGGGTTGCTGTCTGCCTTAGATAGCAAATTATCATCATCATGAACCAGCCTGCCCTCTCTTCGTCCTTTTCTTCCTCTGCTGCTTGGCTCCCAGAACAGGTGTGTCGATATTGGTGCGTTGTATGCAATACTTTGATAGGCGAGAGAACAAAAGAGAGTGAGAGAAAGATAAAGAAAGAGAAGGAAAAGGAACAAAGTCCCGTTAATAGCTGTTACGTGGTTTTAGGCGGGAACATATTACGTGACTAGATTTTATGTGGATTTGGTGTGATGGTGCAACTTGACTAGCTATCCTGTGGCAACAATTGATACTGGAGCTTGGGTGGTGTCGGTATGCTTTTGCAGTAAAAGTACAAAAAAATAATTGTAGGTCCTATGCTGATGTAGGCCCCGAGATTCTTGCGCGGTAATATGAACTTCCGCTCCCTCTTAGACACTCGAGGGGATGCTAAAGTGTGACTAAAATCCGCCTAACAAGACTTGCGACTACCTCATGTGCGTACTCATCTCTAACATTGGAAAATGTCAGCGAGTCAAAATTGTACAATTAGATGATCACACGGCGTAGCTGCTTCCTTTCGTAGCCTGCAAGCCACGCACGGCGTGGCTTGTAGTGAACGAAATGAACAATGTGCGACTTATTTATACGCGTGAAGCTGAAATATCTCGACCTATTCATCAGGTCAGGTTCGCTTGTGGCAGATGCATAAACTCGGTGGCTCTGTTAGGTATTACTAAGGCTGAGTAGATGTGACATCGGCAGCAACTGCGAGTGCCGCTCGCGAGTGCTGAAGTATATGCAGTTAGATCACTTGGTACTAATCACGTCACTGCGCACACGGAATGCAAATACTAATGTCAACAACATAAAGTGCGCAGGACAGCTCAAGAACATTGTGGTGCTCATCGATGCTGCCGGCTGCCTTCGATCTCGTCTGATAGTAATTCACAGAATACTTTGCCTTAGCATATTGCCATCACGCACAATGTGGCCTATGGTTCCTGTAAGCGAGGCTCGCGGCACGAGGTGGTCAACAAAGTTCACCGTTGTGAATGCTGCACCGTAGAATGAGAGACGCCGTAGGGGAGGGCTCCGGAAATTTTGACCTCCTGGGGTTTTTTAACGTGCACCTATATGGAAGTACACGGGCCTCGATCATTTTCGCCTTCATCGAAAATGCAGCGGCCGCGGACAGAATTCGATCCCGCGACCTTTGGTTCAGCAGTCGAGCGCCATAACCACTGGATCACCGTGGCTGGGGTTCCTAGAGGAAAAGCACCAGAAAGAGGATATGTGTATTTGCACGATTATTTTGAATAGTGGAATATTCAGTGGCTCACTATGATTGTTACATTGAGTTTGGCATTCTACTCTTCGGAAACTGTTTGCAAAATGTAGATCATGTTACGAAGAAATGTGACTCGGTGTATTGTTAGTGTAATTCATATTTTGGACAATATCTAGAGAAGGCGACACCGTTCGGCATCAATAATTTGAATTTTATCGTGCAGAGACATTATATTGAAAAACAGTACTTATTTTATATATGTATCGACTACGTCCCAACTATCGCGCAGCAAGATTTTAAAAAAAACGTGCAGCCTTTCACACGGGAATTCGAGAACATATTATTGCCTGTACACGGGAGTAGTGACTGCAAATATTTTCGTGAAGTAGTAAGAATTCCGCTTTTAAGTGAACAAGTCTTACCTAATTATGAATATGTCAATGAGTCATATGTAGGCATGTGCACATGGCATCTAACATCGTGATCTCCACAACTTACTCTAAGTGTGCTCATTTTCTCCTCCTAAAAAAGAAATCCGGCTAAATAAGAAAAACAACACGTGAGTACGTTTCCAACCGTAAGCAAAAATAAACCGCTTTGCACATTGTACACTGCGGGAGGCAGCGTGCCGCATGCCATCGGTGATGCCAGCATCCAGATGCGTATTGAGCGAATTTTGACCTTTCATTCTTCGTGTCGATACGTTTGCAATTGTCTGCAGCAATATACCAGATGCGACACACGCATGTGCATTGACTGATGAGCACACACAGGAGCACTGATCCATAATGTCATTATAAGCTAGGGTAGGTTGCGATAAATATAAGCCCTGCAGTGTGTGTTTCGTGGCTTCTGCTCGTGGGTCTACTTCTGACTGTGAGTAGGTGTAAATTTAGGTGCTCTCAAATATTTGAGTAGATATTTTTCAAACTGACTGCACTTTTTATTTGATAAGTACAGTAAAAACATATCTTGCCATTATTCTTCGACATCGAACTCTGGTTAAAGCTGTCGATCGCTTGCTTGCACGAAAAAGGTGCTATATCCTCCTGAGACCTGAGCAAATTTGTGGCCACACAGGTGAAATCAAAACACATTTTTGGAATGCACGCACATGCTGTATTAAACCAGAGAAAAATTGTGCCTGTACGGCAAACAGTTTTTGCACAGCAGTGTGCGCATTATAATGCACACTGGGTCTCAATGCACGGAAAACAAACGACACTCGCCTACAACGAAATTTTATATTTGCGCGCGATAAGCACGCTTATTTGTGGTGAAACTGCCTGCAGAAGTTTCGCGCGAATGTGATGCAAAGAACAATGTTGCACGTGATGCACCGGAACCTTGTGCGCTGAGCATAGGCGTGCGCAGGGTTCCTCATCAAGGGGGATGAAGGTTCATCGCAGCACCCGCCCCCCTACTAAGTCAATGTACGAGGCAGATTTTGCGCCCCCCCTCTTAGGTGACTAGGGGGGTCAACGTATGGGGCAGATTTTGTGCCCCCCCTCTTAGGTGACTAGGGGGAGCGGCCGACCCCCCACCCCCCCTGTGCGCACGCCTATTGCGCTGAGAATATTCTGGGTTTTGGTACCTCGAGGAGGATCCCTAGTTCCCAAGCTCTCAAATGTGGCTTGCTTGCGCAGTTCTTGGTTCAGTAGGCAAGGGCCCAACCTTGGCTGTCAGCAGCTTCTGTGATGACTCATTAGGGAGCTTTCAAGTAGCGTATGCAAAGCTTTGCGTTGGCTTTTCGCGCAACTGCGCATGCGTCGTACGCTTCCGCTTGCGGGCTCCCGTTAAGTGATGGAAATAGCGGGCCGCAAACGCTAACGCTAACTTAGCGTACACTATTCGAAAACTGCCTATTGTCAAATTCTGCACCACACCTGTCTTGCGGCAACAGGTAATGGGGAAGGGACAGCCTCATCGTATGAGGCTGTCCCTTCCCCATTGTCCCTTTCCCAGAGTAGCTTGTTTAGCTGAGTCTGAGTTTGCTTCGTCGGATCCTTTTTTAGCTGCGTATATGCGTCACACTCTAAAAGGGCCGAAATCTTCCGGTCATCAAAGACCGTCCAACAAAGGACAGGGCGCCCGGCGTCGTTTACAAAATACCGTGCGCCGACTGCCCCTCGTCATAAATCGGCGAGACAAAAACTTCCCCGAACGAATTAGGCAACACGTCAAGGACGTCCGTAAACTCAACAAAGAACGCAGCGCCGTCGCCGAGCACGCGGAGACGTTTGACCACAGAATAGACTTCAACGGAACCGCCATCCTCGAAAGTGAAACCAAGTGGAGGAGGAGGTTACTACTGGAATCGTGGCACATACAGAGGACCACTCAAAATATCAACCGTTCCCTCGGAACTCTCCGCCCGGTGTATGCGCATGGGCTACGCTCCGCGGTAATGCGTGGGATCGTTAACCGCCGCGAGAGTGCCTTAAAGAGGCCGCTGCCAAGCCGCCGCAGTCCCCCCTGAGGAAGGAACCGAGCTGGTTCCGAAACGTCGGGTTTTTAGTGTTTTCGTAACTTTGGTTGGAGAATAAATATTAGTTATCTCAAAAATGAAATGGCACGGCTTGGTGCACCAATTAACAACCGCTAATTTCTTTAATGAATTACCACGGTAGGTGTGCATTTCAACAGCGAAGATTGAGCCATGAAGGGGTTGTAGCGAGAACACACACAAAGACACATGGAATATCACGGCCTCTACGCACGCGCCATCTACTCTAATAGCAACTTGGCGGCTATATATCTACCCATACTTTTGGATTTCACACACGGTGTCGGTTAGCAGATATAGAATTTAGAGAGATAATCGATTATTTTTACCCAGTGTTTTGTATCCTATTGTTTGTACATATGTATGCCATCACGTATCACAATACTGTTATTCGAACATAATCTTGAAAGTTGATGCTTTGGCTAAATTAACCTGACACAATTACGGCGTAATAAACTACGGCATCTACGAAGCATATGGCAACATAGATACTTTAGTAGTATAGTTAAAGACACTAAGAAAGGCTCCCACATTAGTAACGGCAAATATTACCAGCTTTACTAGCTGCTGCGTAGTAAAGACATGTCGCGAAGTTTGCAAAATACCCTCGAAACTAGTAAATGTGTGCATGTACTAACTGTTTACTAACTTTTTTCTAAGAGAGTATTATTGCTAGTAACATTACTGTTGGCACTATCGATTGTACTATCGATATTAGTACTGTCGATCGTTTGTTTACACCATCGATAGTTTCAAATAAACTATCGATGCTATCGTAGTCAATTTGCCGATAGTTCTGCATAACTAGTTCGTACTCGAGAATAGAGGTTTATTTTCATAGAGGAATGATGAGATATATCAAGAGAGAGAGAGATTTTACAACAAGTCTTCGGCTTGTTGTAAGTCAGACAACCCTGAGAGACTCAAAACCGGTGTCCGCAGCTCCAGCAAATCCGGTGACATGCCATCCCGGCGTCCGGCCTCCAGAAAGGAGGCAATGAGTCACACAATACACACGCCATGCCCCAACGACTCAAAAGGGGAATGTCGGCGAGGAATCTGAGTCCGAAGGAGGAGAGAGGAGGTGTCGTTGACCTCGAGGGGGAGGCGGATGGCTCCCTTGAACTCGCACAAGCTTTCATGTTGCGTTCGGGATAATGAAATGTAGTGGATTGGTGAGAACCTTTCGAAGACTGTTATCCCATGCCGACAACAAAGGCCAGAAAGAGGTGTCCTAGATTCCTCTTATGAGTTGCTCGGAACCCGTCTACGGCGGCATTCCACACTCGCTCGAGCCCGCGGGTGTAAGCATTCTCCAAGAAGATGCGGCTTTCTGTGACTCCGTCCAAGCGCCGACTTATATGGAAACCTTCTTTTTGCAGGCCGGCTTCACAGGATCACGCCCAATGGCGCCTGCCAAGAACTCTAGAGCTGGTCGTAACACGAAGCGCGCAAGTCTGTAACCGCAGTGAGGACAAAGTGTCACAGAAAAAGCTTGTGCAGAACGACCACAAGGTTTACAAGATTACTGCTGTAATCGGTCATGGGTAGAAAATATATGGGCAAGCAGGTGGAAATATTCACCAGGTGAATATTTCCATAAAACGTTTGAGGCCCGTGAACTCAGATTTAAGTGCACGTTATGGAACCCCAGTTAGTCGAAATTTCCCGACTCCTCTACTATGGAGTTCCTCATAATCATATTGTGGTTTTGGGACGTAAAAACGCCAGATATTATTAATACTGGAATCGCGCCAATCGTATTGGAAGGCCCTCATTCAAACTGAACCATGTACGGTGAAAGTACAACAACCGCTTGCGCAGCAGCAGCTTGTAAGCATAGGTAAGGGAAAAAAACTTGGTTTTCATTCGTTTGGTACGAAGCGACGTACATACGTACCATTTATTCAATTTGGATGCTTTGTCATGCCTTCGGAGAAAACGCAGCGCTCATGGTACGCGGCTATAGCGAGGTGCCTGAGCACCACAGGCCAGAAAAGTCAGTTGTTCTTGTGGTGTAGCGCCCAAAATGCTGGGTTTTCTACTCACTGCATTTTTGTCACCTCTACAGGATCCAGCCAGTCACTGGATCGAGGCTACAGCTGCGCCGTAATAGAGGACCGGCTGGTAGTTCTCGGGCGTGGATACGGCGGTTTCTGTTCTCTATGCTCAGTTTCTCTTTGGGGGTAGCACGTGGGCCTGCCCTGCATCAGCATGGTCATATCACGTTACAGTGGCAAGGGCTCATTGACCAGAAAGTGAAAGTCTGTGGCATCTGCGAAGCATCTTTTCCGTGAACGAGGCGTGGGTGGTGGTTCTGGAGCAAGTTTCCTTACGATGCTAACGTAAGAATTTTCAAACCTTGCACGCCTCCCAAGACTCACGTTAGCGACAGTTGGTCTCTTCTTGCGCAACTTCGAATGCGTTCTTGTATTCGCCCTAGCTCAAATCGCTTCCGGAGCGGCTTATATTCCCCTAGATAATGTTTATGCCAATTCGGAGGCTTCTCAGCAATGGTGCCCACATAGCATTCTCGAGCCTTTGGTGAGTGTGCCCGTCAATACTGTTTAACCTAAGTGAAATTCTACGTGAAAAGTCCAAAGTGAAAACCCATTCGCTTGCACGCCTTCCAAATTCAAGGATTGAAACGTTACTGTCCATTTTTTCTGCTCTATGCAGGCGCTGTTAATCACTGTTTACTTTTTCTTCCCAGAAAACATAGGGAAACCACAAAGTCATTTAAAATGAAGGCGCTTCTGGTTATTTCGGCGTTTGCGAGCAATTTTTCACTTATTCTGGCATGTAAGTAGTCTCATGATTGTTAACCGTAGTTGCACATTTAAGATTCACGACGTCGTGTGACGTTGACTTCATATTGATTGATTGACAGAATAAATGCCCTAGCCTAGACTCACTCACTAAAGATATCCAATGAAAAGAAAGAACGTCGTGCAGATAAAGAATCTTATACATAATTACATAACTGTATTCCTTCGGCTAAAAAAAGTTGACACATGGAGTGTTCTTTTATTCGTGCAAGAGGCGATTTCCTCTTCAGGATTGTTCAAAATCTTTCTAATAAGCAGGGCATAATGTAGAGAGCCAGCAAAAGATGTGACAAAGTACTGAAAATCACAGATTCGACCAAACAATAGTAAATAAGTGGCAGTGCTTGACGATTCCGTCTCTGTTGTGAACGCAAATTGAGCCTCCGAAAGCAAATAAAGTAATTTATGTAAAAATTTCGATTTTATTTCCTCTGTACTCCGTTACAAGTGTATCGTATGAAAAGTATTTTACTAGCGGGGCTGTTCTAAGGCTGGGCCTGATTACAGATGAGTATCCGCGTTAGATGTCACGCTCCCTTAAAGGGACTCTCAAACGGTTTTTTGAAGATTTGTCCCCAAATAATTCCCACCAAAAATTAAGCGATGCACCGTGTACTAAGGCCGCTACGGACACTTATATCTATACCCTTCTCCTCACTCTGCCTTGCACCCTCAACTCACAGACACACTGGCATCGTCGGCGATCGCAGCGCTCTCATGAGCGCGCTCGATGGTTTGAGCTTCGCCCAGTCATGGCCTCCGATATTGCGCGCCGACAGGTTGCGCGCAATCTCGGAGGCCATGACTGGGCGAATACCAACTGACGTGTTTGTTGGCAGTTATGTTTTTGGGGCAAGTCCTTCGGTCCACCTGGAGCATTCAAATTTCCATCCGAAGACTACAACGGTGCACTTGCAGCACTCTCGTACAACTTCTTTCTCTCAATAGAATATTACGTTGTATATTATGTCGCGTAAATATTATGAATTTACTTCGCAGCTCACCAATGAATCGTGCCGCTCGCTGGCGTTGTGTCCTGAGTACTGAGCCTCGGCAAGAGCAAGCGCGGTAGCGAGCTCGAGCCTTGCCTTGGGTGCCTCTCAGTCAAACTACATGACGTGCAAGCTCGGCTTTAAGCTTATTGGTTCCGAGGCCCCAGTTTAACTCGCGACTGTCATAGTGCCCGTGTGGCTGTGAAGCGTTTCATACGGTGGATGCTACTTTGCAGCTTTCAACTTGTTAAGTGGTTGAAAGTCCACTCAGTCTCCTTGGCCTGTACAGTAGCTTCGGAGTGAAGACCGCATCAACTCGGTATACATTTTTTGGTATGAGCTTTGTCTTAATTTGTAAGTCCTAATTAACATAGTATTGAATAGACTTGTCTGAATATACATCGTTTCACTTATCATGACCCTAACTAGCTCAGGCTTAATTAACAAGGTTAGTTAGCATGGGGTTATTAGTATGGTCCTAATTAGCACAATCTGAGTTATCACATTCGTGATTAGCTTGGTCGTGAATATTGTTTCTCAAATAAATGGTTTTAAATAGCTGAGCCTTAGCGTGACATGGCTTCATTAACTTGGTCCTAATTAGCGTGGTCGTAATTGGCACGTTCCTTGCAAGACGTGGCTTAATAAGCTCGCTCATGAGATGACTTCGCTGAATGAACTTGATAACAGCGTGTGTGTGTTTAATAAGCAGGTTCTAGCTTTGGTTGATCAGCCGGGCGCATGTGTTCGAGGAGCGAGCAGATGATGAAGATGACGAAAAGAGCGTGCGCCGGCCGAGCAACGCGCTGGAAGGTAGAGGTCAATCATGATGATACTGATGATGATACATGAGGCCTCGGCGATTACGTCCATCCGCGCGCTTATGAAAGTCGTTCGACCAAAGTTTATCTCGAAGGCTACGGTACTAATTATTTTAAAGAACAATTCACGCAGGCATTAAACTTGAAAATAATTTAAACAGCTCGAAACACTTAAAAATATTATTAGGAAATATTTATGACAGTTTTCTTGCATGGGTGCACTTCTGCACTCAGTGGGACGTCGAACAAGTAAAAAAAACATGCGGCTGGTTCGAAGACGCCATTCACCTTTGTCGACTGCCCTTGACGTGATACTGTATTCTATCGTAACCAGTGACACGCGGATCGCAATGTGGGTCATTTGACATTTCCGTACTATTAGTTCGTTCAAAAGGGATTGTCTATAGAGCACGTAGACATTCAGTTTTGCCAAACACGGGTCATCTCGCATAGCACCCCCGATCACTCATAGATGCAACCGATCTTCTCTAGCTGCTGAAGTTCTACCTGGATAACAAATAGATTGTGTTTCAGGATGTCGTTCACAAGCATGTGCATGGGACCACGATGGCGCCCAAATTTCTGCGAAGGCGGTGAACATTGCCATGGAGTCGTTGGAGACACGGGTTTTGACGTCCTTTGACCATCTTTCCTGCGATATATTGAGATTTTCCTGCGATATATTGACTGTTCTTGACCCACAGGAAAGAGGATTTCGAGGCACTCTCGGCACATTTTAACACCATCGACGCATTGATTCAGTTTGCAAATCAAATGGAGGTCTTGGGTCGTCCTCCATTTCTGGACGTATTTGTATAGCAAAAAAATGGCCGCCTTTCTTTTGGTGTCTTCAGGAAAGTGACGCACACCAGTCGTTACTTGCACTACGAGTCAGTCCACCCGTCCTGCCACGAACGTTCGGTTGGCGCTTCCCTGATACAGAAAACGCGTAGGATTTGCTCGAGCAAACCTGACTGTGCCTCTGACCTAACCAAGCTGCGCAGCAAACTTTTGGACAACGGGTACCCGGCTAGTTTTGTTCGTTCTGTAGAGCATCGCACACGCAACGGCACCTCAGTGAGCTCGGTGTAGCCCCAAGCTCGTGTAGCCATCCCCTATGTGTCAGGTGTTACTGAAGTGTTGGCACGGGTTCTGAGAACATTGGACGTACGCATCGCGCGTGTTCCTGCCCGTAAATTGAAACATGAACTGGTGCACGTGAAGGACCCACACAAGAAAGAAAAGCTCCCAGGCGTTTTCTATAGAATTCCCTGTACAGACAGTGACTACGTTTATATCGGGGAGAGCGGCAATTACAAAAGACGGCTGTGTCACTAATCCCGGTAATGGGGATGGCACTCGGCGGGCAGATTCCAAACGCTGACGTATCGGCCCCCTGACACGCACCACGAAAACGCAGACAATTTAGAATTGCTCCTTTTAGTGCGCCAGCGAACGCCAGCTGTGGTTCAAAGACCGAGTCAGGGCCGAGAGTCGATAACACAAACGACATATATCTTCAGTTAAGGCAGTTAAAACATCACAAACGCATGCACACTCGGCTGGTATCAGTCACAACATCACAATATATCTCAGATGGTGTTAACACAATGGGAACTAAACAGACCGATCACGCGCTACAACTGCAATGTCATGCATTACAACCTATTCGAGAACAGTTAAAGTCCTCAATATTCAACAGCGTATCCAGTCCACAATTTTGGGACTGTACTTGAAAGCTTTTCTTCTAGGAAACACTCCCGCAAACTCCAGCTATGATCGTCGTCGTTGCCTCCGTCGACACTGTCCCGAATGTTTCTCTTCCAGGAAACCATCACGTAACGTGTCACTGCTCACACGACATCGTCATCTGATTCTTCCAGATCAACGATCGACTTTCCGCACAGCATCATAAACACGTCTTCTTTGCCCGACGGAGCCACACTCAACATAACTTCACCATCTCCGGACAGACTGACTTCCCAACTGGTCGTCGATTCACGCTTTTATCTCCTCTCCCCGGGTTCCAGAAGCGTCGGGAGTGTTCTTCTTTGTGCAGCACAGTCAGAGCTGGGGAAAGGTGGCCTCACTGGGCGTCGCATCATGCTTTCCTTAGAGATGGTTCCAGGCTTTGCCCGGCGTTTGATCCGAGGCGGCTGGCTGTGGCCTTTCGAGTGGGTGATGAGGAGCGCCGCGCCGACGCCTTTGATACTTGTTTGTTTCGTTTGCGTGAGCTTGTTCGGCGCCGTTAGTTTCCCGCTGCCGTCTGAAAGCGGCCACGCGCGTGCCTTATTGACGCGCTCGATTGTGATAGGCTGAAAGGCCCCATGTATGGACGTCAGAACAAAAACGTCGTATCCAACGCACTTGCGGAACACGTGGCTACTTGTAATCACAACAATGACTGGGTAAAAGCACCCATAATCGCAAAGGAAACAAACTGGTGTCCATGTCATTATCTGAGATATCTTCTTATCCAGATTAAGAAAACAACGCTGAACAGGAATGATGGCGATCTCACAGCGTACGCCAGGTGTCTGGGCCACGCGCTGAAACTGATATAAGACAGCTTCGTTGGGACACGTTTATGTCAACAAGGCTCCCCTACGGAAGCCGAAACGTCGTTTTTTTACTGTTTAATGAACTGTTTTAAACCTTTTCATTTTGGTCGGCGTTTCTTTTTTCCATCTTTTTCGTCATGCCTGTTCTATACCAGACAATCTGTCGTCAAACCATCGACTTCGCCAGCTTAATCTGCTATAGGTCAAACACAGCAGCATTTCGGCTTACATCTTGGAAGTGCAGCAGCATGAAGGGTTCCTTCCTTCATTTACAGTAATATAAGCTGTGCGTGAACAGTGTTTAACTTTCCCATGTGGCCCGCATTTCTACTTTGCTGTTCTTGATCGGCCGGGTTCCATATGTGTAATACTGGGTAATTTGGCTCAGGAGTTAAGTATACAGTTATTGGGAAGGCAATATGCTCGCAGCTGAGGAGGCCGTGCCGTCGTCGCTATGTATTGAGAATGTTACTACAGCGCAAAAAAGGACGAGGGACCAGGAAGAATCACAGACAAGCGCTGACTTAATACTGAAGTTTATTTTCGAAACGAGACAGAATATAAGGAACGGCACGTGGCCAAAGAAGATTACAAACTACTTATTTGCAAAAAAACACAAAGCAATGTTATCAGCCTACAGCCCTTGCGGTGGTAATGCGCACTGGACATGTACCGAACTTCCTTTTTTAACAAGGCCATGGACGGGACACTCACGCACTTAAGTTTCTGCGATTTCTGCAGCCTCAAATATTTCCCACGTTAATTGAGAAGCAGATCGCCCCACCACACGACACCTCTCGAATAGGGGTTTGCACTCAGCAGAGTCACACGTGCTGCACAGAAGGCTAAGTGCCACTGTTCATTTGCCGAACATTGTTGCTATGTTCGCGCAGCCGGTCGTTCACGCATCGGCCGGTTTGACCGACGTACTGTTTTCTGCACGTTAGCGGGATGCTATAGATCACGCCCTCTACACATTCCGTGTAACGGTTTCGATGCTTCACCTTGCAACCAGGTTCCTTCTTTCCAGGAAGTGGATTTTGCAGCCAACTGGAAGCTTCTGGGGGGCACTGAAATGGCACGCGAACATGAACGCGTTTGGCTATCTTTTTAGACCGTGGGAAACACCGTGGACATAAGGCACAACAGCCGTCCTCATTTTGGTACAATCAGAAGTACCACATCCCCGCTCACCGAGGTTATGGTGAGACTTGTAACTTTTTAATATAGTCTCAGCCACCGAAACGACCACATGCCTTGGATTACCCGCTTTTTCCATGCGGTCCGCTTGCTGCGGAAACTATGAGGGGCATGCACGCATGACTTCTCTAGAGCATTCGTGATGCACATGTTAACAATGCCTCGTTTCAACAGTTTGGAACGTGCCGACTGGTAAGGCAAAAGTGGCTTCCGAGCACGCGGCTCATAGCTCCAGCAGGTATGGTTAGGGTGGCTATGCAGAGCGATATCGAGAAACCACATCTTCGCATCCTCTGGTTTTTGATGAGTAATTTCCAAGGGATCCAAGCACTTTTGGAAAATGTCTAAAATAGTCCCTACGCTTTGATCAAACGCCTTCTCATCACATTCAAGGAACACCAAGATATCGTCCACGTACGGAAAAGTGCGCACACAAAGAGACGGTACATGCTGCAAAATATTCTTATCAGGACTGCGCCATGACCAGTTTACTAAGCACTGGAGCAATACATGCCCGGTACACATGCCCGTTCTTTGAAGAAAAACTTTTCCAAGCAAACAAACGTAGAACGTAAGTAGAATAAAAGCATCTCCAGAAAGCCACTTACGCTAAAACCTGCATTGTTTAGAAAGGTAACTGCTCCAAACTGATCAATTTGCCTCTCGACACATTCTAAATCAAGTCGTATCAAGCTCTCTATGTATTGAGACGTTGGCGAAGGCGACAGGCCGAAGCGAAGTGATGGCGCCTGCCGTTTCCAGTCAGTCCAAGAGCCAGGGTGTTCTCTTCAAGAGGCCGGCCGATTAGGCTATCGCGTTGCCACATAGCCTACATATCAACACATTAGAAGTATTAGAAATAGGCTACTAGGTTTAGTTCATGAGTGTCGACTGTCTTTTATTATCATTAAATCGTCAATTTGTAATGGAGGCATATAATACAGCAGAAACGCAATAAAACGCGTGTTTGACAAAAGGAGGGATTTTAATATGATAATGTTAAGTATGGTGCACAACACCATTAAAAACAAAAGCGTTTATAGCAAAGCTTTTATGGCATAGGGTTGCCGTCTGCCTTAGATAGCAAATTATCATCATCATGAACCAGCCTGCCCTCTCTTCGTCCTTTTCTTCCTCTGCTGCTTGGCTCCCAGAACAGGTGTGTCGATATTGGTGCGTGGTATGCAATAACTTTGATAGGCGAGAGAACAAAGAGAGTGAGAGAAAGATAAAGAAAGAGAAGAAAAAGGAACAAAGACAAAAAAGGTAGAGACAAAGGGAAACAAATAGACATGGAGAGAAATAGACGGAAAGACACAGTCTCAACAAAAAGATTAAAAACAGAGCAAGCATAGCCTTAAGTAGTATAGTATAGCAAGGGGTTGTAAAGAAGCAGGTGCGAGAGTGGAAGCCTAGCCAAGCCAGACCAGATAGACGCCCACCAGCTACTATGTGAACCAGTCTTGCGCGAACTAGTGCTAGCTGCGCTATTTTTTGCAATAACTAATACTATTGGTGGCGACGCATCTGTTACGATCACATGCAATCATGATCGATCGCAATCGAAATTTTCTACGTCACATCGAGATTACGTAGCTCGTTTTCATTTCGCGGTTTGTAGACAGCGATTACCTTGTACGGCGTTTTTCATGCAAGGCGCTCGTGAATAGAGCGTGCGACAAGACTTACGCGATGGGAACTTTAACCTAGAACATCATTCTGGGCCCGGAACCTTGGGCAAGCACGTGTTTGCTTTTGCTAATCTTAGTGCACCCGCACCCCCAAGAGGAATACGTGAACCGAAAAACAAAGCCACTATAGCTCCAAAATTTCGATGCTATCATTCCTCTAATTCGCCTGCTTACAGAGGTCGTTCTATATACCATGAGGTTTTCAAATTATAACTTCGAAGGATTGATTGTTGGGCGAGTTGGCAATTCATGATGAAAGCAAATAGCGCGAAAAAACTTAAGGCAAGACCAAGAAGGCTACTGCGCAAGCGCATACTAACAACTGAAATTTTATTAGACAGACGAAAATATATAGGAAGCACAAACCACATGTTGACCACGAACACAACCGAAAACCTTAGATGTGCGCATCAATGTACATTACCTCTGCCTTATTTAACGCAAGGGAATGGTTCGCCACACAGTCATCTCCAGCTTTCAAAATGAAAAAAAAAGCCTCAACGAGCTCACGGGCCGTCTGGTCCCTATGACATGCGAGCACTTTCGCATCAGACAAGCGAGGTTTTCGGTTGTGTTCGTGGTGAACATGTAGTTTGGGCTTCCTATATATTTTCGTCTTTCTAATAAAAGTTCAGTTGTTAGTATGCGCTTGTGCTGTAGCCTTCTTCGTCTTATCTTACGTATATTGCGCTATTTGCTTTCATCATTTCAAATTATATTTTTCCTTCAGCATGTCCAGAAAATATGGAACCAGGTTTCTGCAATGGTGGAGACTTTTTCCCTCAAATGTATTGCGGTGACGTATTCATTCTAGAAGACAAATGGACATGCACGAAGAAAAACAAGGAAAGATGTGTGTGCACTATGCCTTTGCACAGAGATATAGATGGCGCATGCGTTCTTAAGGAACAATGCAGTAAGTACGAGCTTCTTATTCAAGCTTCTAGTACCTACACTTGAAAATTTGCAACATATATGCAACTATGACCATATGGCTGAATTAAATTTACTCCTTCTTGTAACGTGCAATTTGTAATTCTATACACCCTGTTCCGACTGGTGTGTGGGCTGCCTGTAAGCCCACATACGAGTAAAAAAGTAGTAGAAAATCTATCAGATTGAAAAAACCTGGTGGAAAGAGACATATTTCACGCGTCATACGACAATGACATTTAATAACCAAATTACGCTACTGATGCAAGTTGAACCATGCTTTAATGTTATTGCTTTTAGGACGGTCGTCAGCAACCCTCCCTAGCTCTCGTGTCATGGTTATTAAACATACTAGAATAGTAGTGCAATCCGTGAATGCAATGAATGTGCTGAATCCAATAAAAAGTCCAGACAATCACTTAGTGCATCGCAGTTCTCAGAAAGGCACGCGTTAATTCAGATCCAATCCGCGCACTACCCCCCTTAGTTGAAGGCGGAAATAGACAAATTTAATTGCAGGCTGAACTGCAGAAGACACAGACGCAGCATTCCGCATTCCACCCGTAATTCAGATTTAAATTGGTAACTGTTAGTAGGTGTTACACTGTAGTCTTCACCGAAATCCACCAGCCTTCGTTTTAGAGGTATGTTTCATGCGCTTCTTCGAGTTTTCAGCACGCAACTACCTTATGCCGTGGCCTACCAAGGCTTTATCGATGTCACTCCCGTCACGGAAGTGACGTCGGTATAAGCACGCGAACAGATGACAAAGACGAATGAGAGGAAAACGTTCCGTTGAGTTCGATGACTCGTGAGCCGAAGCCATGATATCTCGTTCCGCGACAGTGGGTGCCGAGCACTCGGTCCTTTGCACAACCGCCGAACATGTGCTCTCCTTCTTGAACACGCCTTGTATCTCTTCCACCTTCTCCCCGTCGCAGCCAAAATCCACCAGCCTTCGTTTTAGAGGTATGTGTCATGCGCTTCTTCGAGTTTTCAGCACGCAACTACCTTATGCCGTGGCCTACCAAGGCTTCATCGACGTCACTCCCGTCACGGAAGTGACGTCGGTATAAGCACGCGAACAGATGACAAAGACGAATGAGAGGAAAACGTTCCGTTGAGTTCGATGACTCGTGAGCCGAAGCCATGATGTTGGTGGGGGAAAGTGTCGCCTTCTGGAAGCGGTGAAGTACCGCATTGTGACAGTAACGAAAGTCGACAGGAAGCGCTTCGGTAGTTTAAGCGCGACGAAAGCTTTCGGTGTGTGAAATTCGACGATTCCGTGGTGTGCCGTGGTTCGATCGGTGACGACGCAGCACGTGCTTTGCCTTTCGCGTCGTGTTAGCGTGTAGTGCCACTTCCACCGCATCCCACTGCTTCGAGTGTGGTACCACCGACTAAAACAATTGCTGCAATAAGGGGCACCGAAAGTCAATGAGGCCGACAGCTGAATGTTGTGCAGTGGGTGCCTTGGTGGAGCGAGAGACATGCCAGCGGGAAGCCGAACGCCTTGCCGCGTTTATGGCTCCAGCTACGAACTCTGTATCTCGCCTTCCTGAAGGGCTGCGTGGTATAGTCGAACCGCGCATAGTGAACACGCAAAGAAAATGAGATTAGCTGTATGTTTAAAAAATTTAAATGTGCATGTTTTAAAAAATATTGCATTCTTGTGCGAATTTAAGCGTACAGGTTAGCTTCCTGTTAATGTAAGAAACAGGCCTTCACTACAATACGCGGAATTTTTAACACGATAGTGTTTTATGCCGAGGTCCACCAAGTACATCGGTCACGGACATGACGTTGATAAGATGGACGCCGACGCGGGAGAAAGAAAGAAACCAAGAAAAAGATTCCCCGCTGGGAATCGAACCCATAACCTTGCGGCCGCGACTGCAAGCGCCCGACGCCCTACCGACTGAGCTAACTCTTTTTTTTTCTTTCGTGGTATTCATCACACAGAGAATTACAGTGCACAATAGGAGAACAAATAAAGCACACAAAAGTACAGTCACATAGCGACAATAAGCGCTCAAGCGTTACAAAGGGCACACTCGATGGCTAACACAACGTGCAGTAAAACAGTGAGAGTTCTTCACATCGTGTTATACTGGAAAGGTGGTGAGTCTGAGCACCTCACCAAGAGGGGTACCAGTCCGGTCAAAAGTCCAGGTCGTCATAAATGTCCTTGAGCTGAATATTCATGTGAATGAAGTGCATGCTTGACGAAATGGTGGTTTCTGCGTTACGGTCCTGCATACGTGTCTTCCATAAGCTATGCATACCCATTACTAAGCTAACTCGGCAGATGCAGGACACGGCGCGAACGCGAGTTATGTCTTTCACACATTCTCTTTCGCACGGTGCTCTCTGTTGACGATGTAGGTAGGCGGGGCGGAGCGGGGCGGTGCCGCCGCCTGTGAGAGGTGAAAAAAAGTAATGCGTCACGATCGACACTCACTAGCGCTTACTCCGAGATCGCGCGCGATATCGGAGGTCATAGTTAAAGCGGCTCGATACCAGCAAGGTACACTGGCCGCGCTGGCGTCGCCGAGGCACCCTTTACGCAGTTACGTTCTTTGCCTTTGACTTCGTGTTAGCGTACGTCGGCTCATCAGAGTAGTGCAGCTTGCACATGCACCAACGGGTTTTCTCTGCCGCCGACTGCTTCTACTGCGAGAGCACCGACTAACAAAACTGCTGCAATACGCGTTACGGAAAGGACACGATTTCGACGGGCGAATGTCGTGCCTTGGTGG
Source organism: Rhipicephalus sanguineus (assembly GCF_013339695.2). Classification (NCBI taxonomy): domain Eukaryota; kingdom Metazoa; phylum Arthropoda; class Arachnida; order Ixodida; family Ixodidae; genus Rhipicephalus; species Rhipicephalus sanguineus. The sequence continues at coordinate 114,288,694 of NC_051182.1, read as the reverse complement.
AGCGAGACCAGCGCCTGCGAGAGACAGGCCAGCGGGACGCACGCGTTTGCGGCTCAGGCTACGAACCTCTACCTCCCGTGTCGTTGAAGCGCAGTGTGTGGTAGTGTATGCATGAGCGCAGGCGTCAGTCACCCATTGCTAGAAACCGCACCCCGTGCCGTTTCTCTCCTTATTTAACGACGCTTTGAAGAAGTGCATACCGGGTACCAGTGTTGATTATGAGCTTGTTGATATCATCCTTACGCGGGATTCACGATTTGCTGTGTCCAAATATATGTTCACAAAATCAGCTACCACAACGGTTTAATCATGATCATGGGCGTTAGTCGTCGCGATAGAGATATGCCGTCAACATGGGTGCATCCACGTCAAACGGTGCTATAGCGGCCAAATACGAATAGACATTGTACAAGCTGTCATATATCACTACACAATAAGCACTACTTCTATAAAGACACGCTTCACTTTCTTGTAATACTGATTCCTATGACGGAGAAATCAGCCATGTTTTTTTAGTTTTGTATTTTTCCGCAGTTTGTTGTTGGGGATGCGGCGTAATATTCAGGGACAAGTTATACACGAGAATACACGGTATAAATGTAAATATCGCTTCAGAATCTTCATATGCAGGTGTGCGTACTCGTCGGGTGCCGGAAGCGTGTACTCTACCTTCGCCTTAACGTCAGACTTTCTTTTCAATGCCGTACTCAGTATGTCTGGGATGCTGAATGCAGCGCCGACGCCAGACTTCTGTTCGCCACGACTGTACTGACTGTCGCCAGCTTTGTGGAGAACAGCTGGTTCTTTAGTTTGACGGCATCCATCGCGTTAAGAAAACGAGCGGAGAAGCGACCGGTGACCCTGCACGACGGACCAGCGGCTAATGCCAAGGAATCATGGGGGAAACCACAGGACGGCAAGCGCTAGTTTCTGCTCACTCCGCGCGCAGTACTCTTAATCTGACCGCTCGCTCTACAAATGCATGCGCAAAAGTACCCTTCAGTAAGGCACAAAAAAAAAGAAATTTGTTAGGCAAAGCCAACCTCTCGGGTTTTTGCGTTCTCTGATGTTCGATACATCAAGTGTTCCGGCTATTTTTGCTCGATGTATTCACTGATTTCTTCCCTAAGCACTGGCACTAAATCATTGCCAAGTTGAAAAATAGTTCAATATAAAAATAATTCGATTTACCTGAGTTCGATGTAGTCGGGTCTGACTGTACGTGAATGAGCCCAGGCGTATGGTAGCTGATTACTGAGGAGCGCTGTCATTGGCGTTTTCCTTGTCAAATGACGACGCTTTGAATGAGTGCATATCGAGCACCGGTGTTTATTATGTGCTTATGGAGACATCTTTGCGCGCAATTTACAACATGATGCGTCTAGGTGTATGTTAAGTATATCAGCTAACACAAAAGTTGAATCCTGATTATGGGCGTTGCTCGCCGGGATGCTGATGTGCCACAATTTGCCAACGTGGTTGCATCCACTTCAAACGGTGATACAGCTACCAAATACGAATATACATTGTGTAAGCTCTCACATCAACCTACAATAAACGTGTTTTAGGCGTTCAGATTTTCTCTCACTAGAATGAACAATAAACTACACCTGTCAAGACACCGTTCACTATTGCTTTATACCGATTGTCGGTTCAACCAAGCAAACGATTCGTGGCACATCCATGAAGGAACGACAGCGAGCGCCAAGAGCTGCGGATACTGCACGGAAATAGTTAGTACGAATGCGACGGGAGGATATTTCTGGAAGGTAATGCGGAGTAAAAGAGCACCACCCGAAAATACAACGCTGTATGGACTGTATGGACAGCGGCGAACAGGGGAAACATTCGTAGCACATCATTGTCCGCTCACCGATGGCTTCATCGGTACGGTGTGTTTAGTGACCACCGACAGCAGAAATGGAAGCAAAACGTTTACTTTTAAATTTCAAATAGATTTAATATCGAAGCTAGGGGCGCTCGAACTTCGCCTTCAAGGGTAGAACGCGACAGCGTAAAAATCAGTAAAACCGCTTTTCAGTTATCATTCAGCACATTGAAAGATTGCTAGGAATGGATTGGCCACGTCTTGTCCTCGTTCAGCTTTAAAGAACTCATGTTCTAATGTACGTGACAGTTTTCTCCGCCTGGCTAACAGGTTGGAATCGGCTAGTTTCCCGCGCTAGGCCCTTGCCTTGGCTCCACAGCGACTATTACAACGATTGAGGCGGGAACAAACATATTATCTAGGTGCAGCGTGTTTAACCTTGGATAGGCGAAAAAAGGTCGCCATTATCCCAAAGCTGCACTCTGCCTCGCACCGCTTGAAGAAAATAGCCAGCTATTACGACATAAATGTCGTCTTTTCTACTGGCAAAAAGCTGGGAATTGTGTTCGCAAGCATTGCCACAAGGGTGCAGAATGCGCAGGCAGCTGCCAGAGTGCCATGAGCGCTATAAACCACCCTTGACAATTCACCGACTGTGCCAGCGGAGTTGTGTACTCCATCCCTTTATGGTGAGGTTACACGTACATCAGTCTGACTGGACGATGTGTGAACGTCCAAGAGAGCGCGCTAGTTCTTTGTAAGGTACACTGTCTATCCATCTTTCCCTCCACTGTCGGCAGCGCGGTTGCGCAGCCGAGCCGAACAAAACTGCTGTAGTGATGAGGCAAAAGTACCAGCGCATGCGTGAATTTGCGGAAGAATTTGAATAATATAAGCGAAAGATAAGTGCGTGAGACAGCCATCAATAGCTCTGACTGATGCTGAGGTTTTCTGTCTCCAAAATGCGTGATTAGAAGCTAGGTCTGGGGTGATAAGGTTTCGTCAGTACCTCGTTTTATGTACAAGTATGCCACGTTTGTTCATTTGTCAGTACCTCGTTTTATGTACAAATATGCCGCGTTTGTTCATTAAGCTTTCAGTGATAGACATGATCTTCGTCTTGTACTTTCTTGTATTTCGTGTGTTCTTTGTGCTGACCGTCATGAATATGTTCCAACTTGCCCAATTTGCTACGTTACTTCAGTGCCCCATTCGCATCGCTTTCACAATCGCTTCTCTGCGCACACCGTGCCACAAGGAAAGGAATGTCCGTGCGAGTAACAATGGCTCTTTCACACTATCCTAAAAAGCCTAGTGCAAATTGGCGAAGTACTCACTACGCGTCCGTAAGCAACACGCGAACCACGCAGCTGCACAGTTTAGCAATGATGCACATTTTTGTAACGTGAATGTCCTCGCTTCAGTGCACCAAGAAAGAACGGTGAAACGTGTTAGATAGACTTGACAATCACCCATTGACAAAGAAAAATGTCTTAGGACACTGGCCGAAACCGTCCTCGGCACTGAAACTTTCGAAAGCGTTGTTGCGCTTGTTCCGGACAAGTCTCAGTGACAGACGTTTAGCAGTGTTGTTTGTCCTATTCTTATTTTTTCTTTTGGATTTAAAACAAGAGTTTTATGCCGAGGTACACCAACACTTCAGTGACGTATTTCCGTCACGGAAACGACGTCCGAAAAATGCACGCGCTCAGATGAGAAATTAAAAGTTAAAGAACGAACGTTCCACCAGCGGAGCCGAACCCACAACCTCTGGGTCCGAGATAACGGATACCGGGCATGCTAATCACTGCGCCAACACCACACACTCTGGAGGCTCTACAAGCGCGCCTTTTATATCTCACATTTTCCTCTGACACTGCTCACAAAAAATCGCAGCATATCCACGAAGTGAACGATGATGAAGGAGCTTGTTCTAGAGGTTAAATCTGGTAAAGGTACGAGGCGGCTATAGTCGGGTTTCAATAGGTAGCGATATCCGTACGTCACACGCATAGCAGCGGCCTTTCCAGCGGCCAATGAGTCTTTGCAAGTAGTCAGGGGGTGGAGATGATGGCGTGACGGCGACAAGAAAGTCCCGCTGTAGGACGGCGATGGCGTTGCCGCGAGATTGCTCGTTACGAATGGTAGAGATGGTGGGGAGGTTGTTCTCAAACCACAAGCGGTCGCATACCTTACAGCTGTGTCCGAATCTGCGATCGAGGAAATTGCGCTTCAAGTGAGCTTCGGCAACACCAACCTCAGGTAGCGACCGCTTCAGGCGCATCGTCGCTGCATCCCGCACCCGAGCCATTTCGAGGTTCGGTTGTCGACGCTTCCGCGCTGCTTCTGCTTCGCGGGCTCTCAGCTCGGGATCTACTTGTCTTTGCGCCCGCTTCGCTTCGGCCTCGCGGGCCCATGTCGCCTGCAGGTTCGCTTGTTGGCGAGCCCTCGCCGCTGCCGCCGTCTCGGTGCTGCTAGTGGCTTTTGTTTGCTGGAGTAGCGGTGCTCCTGTCTAGTGAGCGCTCTTGAAATCATCGGAGAGCTCAATTGCGCCTCTAGCGGGAGCAATGAGAGCTAGCGGCTACAGCGCAATGCACTAAGCGCCAGCATAAGAAGCTTGGCGAGCAAGCTCCTAAAAACGCGAGGTCAGCACGAAATACGCAGCACAGTCACAGGGAAAGCTGAAGAAGCGGCCTTTCTATAGCTCGTTGTATACTATCTTTGCAGCTTCTACAAGTACACTTGCAAGGTACCCACTACGCCACAGATCATAATAATTTTCCGTAGTAGGGAAATACCCGCTACAGCATTATTCATCATTCGACGCAGAAGAGAGCCTACCACTATACGTCTGTAATGCGTTATGGACACTTTGTTGAAGCTTTCGCTGCAGGCGATAAGAAATAGTAAAGGGGAGCCCTGAAATATATATGCGGAGATTTTCAAACAGTGAGTACGCCGAAGTTGACTCAAGAAGTTAAAACAGGTGTGCCGATTGCCTGTGGAGGAAATTTAATGTCGGCCTCGCTACCAAGTAAGTGCACAGCATGATGAATCCAAGAAGAGGGAACCCAGTGTTGTGAGCACTGGGAGGAAGGTCTCCGACAGCGATAAAAGAAGGCAAGTCTGTCAATGGCTATAGGTAGACTTTCCAGGGAACGAGGGAAACAAGCTATAGATGTTCGCGAAATGGTCATGCGTCTATGGTCATGTAACTGCAGCCTGCGGAAGGGCAGTAAGTATCATCATCGTCATCAGCCTGACTGTATTCACTGCCAGGCAAAGGCATATGCCATGTTTCGCGAACCAACCGGTTCTGGGCTTGCCGCAGGTATGTCATCCGCACAAACTCTTGAATTTCTTCTTCGCACCTAACTGTCTGCTTCCACCTCGTGCGCTTGCATCCTCTTAGAATCCAGTCTCTTACTCTAAATGACCAGTGGTTGTGTTACCCTACGCGCTACATGTCGTGCCCGTGCTCATTGCTTCTTCTTCATTTAGTCTATTATGTCATAAGCAACCTCTTGTTCCGTGACCCACTCTGCACTCTTCTTGCCTCTTAAGAGTACGCCTATCATTTTGCTTCCCTTGTGTAGTCCTCATTTTAAGTTGAACTCTCTTTGTAATCCTCCAGATTCCTGCTCCGTACGTAAAAACCTGTAAGATGCAGCTGTTACATGTCTTCCTGTTTAGGGACAGTAGTAAAATACCATTCATGATATGAGAATGCCTGCCGAATGCGCTCCACCCCATTCTTATTCTCCTGGGTACTTCAGTCTCGGGAACCGGCTCCGCCGTCACTATATGTCCTTAGCAGGCGTATTGCTTCACCACTTCCAGTGCATCGCTACTTATCGCAAAGCGCTGTTCACTTCTGAGACTGTTGAACATTGCTTTAGTTCTGTGCATATTGTCACGTGGTCGTGACGTCGACGAAGACAGCAGTCGGCGTTTGTAGGATGAAACTGTTTATTTGGCCGAACTTGTGGCCGGAAAATGAGAACTAGAACTACAGCAGTGCACGCTGTACAATGATAGCGGCGAACAGGGCGTCGTCCATCGATCAACTGACAAGCGGTCAAGCGCTTCGGCTTTTATACAGGCGTTATCGAACTTTCCAGCAATATCGCTGGTGGCGGCGTTATCTCTAGGCAAAGCTGGAACATTCGCGTGCGGGGCGCAATCTTAACAAACCGATCTACTACAATCGCGACGCTTCTAGAACACTACTTCGCGGACAGCGTCGAGCGTTGATAACCGTCCCTGCCGGTCAAACTCGAATACATCAAAACAAGACAACTAGTGGGCGTGGCAATATTATTTTCAGACCTACCATATTTAGTTCTATGTCAAATTATGTACGCATGACTTCATGCCCCCTCAGTTGCTCATCAAGGCAGTCTTATCAACGAATCGCATGTTACTAAGGCACTCTCCCTTAACTGGTATCCCTAAAGCCCTGAAAACCTCCTGTAAGCACCACGTGAAAAGCGTTCGGGAGATAGTGTCTCCTTGCCTTGCACCCTTCTTTTCATCCAGTATTTTTATGTATGGTTCGTCGACGCCCTGATCCTATAGTGTCTGTATGACTGCTGAGATTTCGATCGAATGAAATGCTTTTTTCTTATATATGAATGCTATATGTGTGAGTCCGTTTTATTCCGTGCGTTTCTCTATCACCTGAATGATAGTGCGAATATGGTGTATTTTTGAATAGCCTGTGCGAAATCATGCTTCGTCTATTGGTTCTTTGAATTCTAAGGTGGCCCCCATTCTATTAGCTGCTACCTAATAGGCTCTGAAGTATACCAGATTATGATGACTATTTCATCCTACACCACTCACACTCACCTTTTGTGATGATTTCTGTAGTCCCATGTTCCTTTTTTGCCAAAGATGTACATATCGAGAAATGCAGAAGTAGACAAAAAAGGCATACCGAAAGAAACGATTTTAAGCAAAACACTCCGAGGAAATGATTGATAATACACGCGCAAATAAAAGAGCTTACTTTACAGAGAGAAATGGGCTAATACTTTGAGGAGATCAAGAAAGAAGCTAATAGAACCCAACTCTTCGGCGCCGTTTCCTGCGTTGAGCGGTGTCGTCGTCGCCATCGGTGGCGTAACCGACAGAAATGAAACAGTGAGGCGTTGATATGAAAAAATGAAATGAGAAAAGAATACTCAGGATCTCATCGGATTTGAACCCGGGCTTTCTGCGTGGCAGTCGATTGTTTGACCACAGAGCCACGCTGGTTTTTTTTTATCGTTTTTTGAAACCACAACCATAATGATCACGTGCAGAATATATACACCTTTATAAAAACACTAGCTTCAGCTTGGCCAGTGCGTGTGCTTTAAAACGGCTTCACAGAAACCAATTTATCAAGTACAGGTAGCCACTCGGGAGGTTCAGGCTGTGCTTCGAACAAGTCTCGTGTGTACAACATACTCTAAAAAAACAGAGCCCCGCTGCTGCTTTAAACACATTTGCAAAAAGACCACATACAGGCTTCTTGTTGGGCAAGCAATCGCGTTAACCTATGGAATATATCGTGGCAGAAGAATACAATAACAACCAGTCGTCACACAATGCTAATAGCGCCATAGAGTTTCATATAGATACACTAGAGGGAACTCTGGCGCTAGTGTCTATTGGAGCTCTAACGCATGGCGCTTCAGCCAGCATGGGAATGATGGGTAGTACACGGATTTTTTAAACTTCGTTCTTTCGGCTCCGTTTGGCTCCGCGTCGCCTGCATCCGCATTGTCGCAAAACGAAGTTCAGCAAAAGTCAGCAGTTTCACTTCACCACTTTAACTTCTTTAGGCTCACGAATTCCAATGTGGTCACGAAGTTCACAAAGCTGAAATTTTTTATCCGAAAGAAAACCAAAACACAGCAATAAATAAAGCCACAAGTGCGTTCGAAGACCGCAAGTACGAAGACTAGTCAGATCCGTGTAATAACCATCATTCTCATGGTGGCTGAACGATCGCAGCGCCACAGTCCCGTCTAGTTAATTTTAGGAAACTCTATGAATTACTCAACGTGTATGTGTTTTAATGCTTCCCAACCACTGCAATGTGCTCAGCCATAATTCTTCATGGTCATCAGCCGCATGCAGCATCAACAATGTGCACATAATATCTTAAAGCTGTGTAGCGGGTTCCTCGCTTATACGCAGAAAGACGAAGAATGACGTAGTGGGTGCTGTCCGAGTTCACAAAAATATTATTTATGTCGTAGTCGATACATTGCGGTAAGCCAAAACTTAAAACACAGTTGTCCTTGCCGCAAATGACGCTGCTCTCAAAATTCGCATTAGTCAGTATCGTATACATCGGTGAATTTTTTTCTTCATTTGTCCACGAATGAATGATTGACATTTACACATTTTTGAGACTTCTATACTAAGCGTTCTTCACATCAGGCATCTAGAGTACAAGTACGACAGTTTTAAAATTACGATGTTTCCCCTCTAAAGAAAAGACATTCCACAAATGACTTCCATACAAGTTTACGGCGAGATTGACAAGGTGAAGGCGTTGCCTGGCGGAACACGAGACGTGAAGTCAATGAACATGGATTTTGTAAAAAAAAAATTGATTATAATCGTCCTGTGCTACACGAGGTTTTAAAATTAACATTTCAAGGACAGCGAATATACATCAATGATATTACGAGGCTAAAGAAACACACAACTAAAGAAACATTGCAAAGAACTGGATTACCACAAGTACCAACACAATGACCAATTGTGTATTGCAATATTGCAGAAGCTTTCGCTTAAGGTACTAAGAGTAGCCACCTGGTGAATGCTACGAAGTTTAATTGTTCTTAATAACAGTTATGCATTACAAATAAATATGTTTTGTCATTTTGCTAGGTGTTGCACTAATATACACAAAAAAGGAAAATGGTAAATGTATTGAGAGAACATGTCGTGAAACACTATTATCTTTTCCGGTATTTACGCTCCGATAAAGTCAGGGGTTAATATAGGCCAGTTGGTAGGACCCGATACGTTGTAATTCCGAAACACTATCTAATACCATGACAAAAGAATACGACATATTTTTTCACACCCCGTCAGTGGGATGCAGTGGCCGGGCGTACGTTGGATTTCATTTCCTCCGTAGCATACTACGAAAGCGGGCACAAATAAAAGGACGGTTTTTGGTGTTTACAGTGTTCTTCCAAATACAACTAGAACATATACCTGTTTTTTAACCATTACCTATGTCTGCATTTATCTAAGTATGTTACTTTTATATTGTTACTGATAATGCATGTTACTCGTACATTTTGTATTTTCATTTTTCATAATTTCATTCTTTATTCATTCATTTTACCATGTTTCCTCTTAACCGTGTGTCGTTGCTGCAATTATCACCAACGGTATTACTGTAAGTTCCGAATAAATAAATAAACAAACCAATTCGGCCTTTTCAGAACAACGGTGGACACTAGGTAGGCCTACTCGCATAACGAAGCCTACACAGCCGCCCAAAAAACCTGCTCATGAAGCACCTGATCATCAACAGGGATCAAGAGATGCCACCAAGCTTCTGAAGGTAACGTAGTTATCTTCAACATTCTCTGCAAGGAACACAATTGCCATTTTACCATTTTTGTAGCGTTAGCTACGCTTGCCTAGCCGGAGCCCATTTCGCGTGGAGGGTCATAAGCCGTGCTGCGCATGCGCGAGGATCAGTGATGTCCCACAGAAGTTCACCGGAGCTGGCATCTCACGCGCTCTCCGACACCGCCGCACGCGGCTCACCGCTGCTGGTCTGCGCGTTCGGAAGGAGTGGCGTCGTAGGTGCGGCAGACACGCTGGCGCCGGCGACTATACAGACTATACATTGACATGTATAGTCTCTGAAGAAAAATATTAGTACAAGTGTCCGTCTCCGCCAGGGGTCGCTGGTTGTGACCTTTCAATGCAGCGGCCTTGCTTCCTGAGTCTATCTTGGACGTTCTAAGAGACACGCTACGAAACCAATTTTGCAAAGTCCCGGCTGTGTGCCAGCATTCGAATGTCAATACGTTCGATACAGAAAAAGAAAATGATCGAGGTTTTCATGACGCTGCAGTTAGTTGCACAGTGGTACCCGGAGTAGTATTTATGGAGGAGAAAAATATTATTATGATCACATATCTTCTGGTAAACGTTTACTCATGCTGTGATGGCCGCTGTAGTGCAGGCCGTCGAACAATTTGGTTGCCTGGATATGTTTTACGTGTATTGCAATCACACAGTACACGTGCATTTCGCCTCCATCGAAATTTGACAGCCCCGGCTGGGATCGAAGCTACACATCTTGTGTCGGTACATAAGCACTGTAACCAGTAGGCCAACGCCGCGGCGGCATTTGGTAAATGTAAAGCGGCATGCGAGTTCATGTAAAAGCCACCTTCGTGAGCTCTCAACCTCCTTCACTATGTCCCATGTAAATTCAAGGAAAGAACTTCGCGGGAGTGTGTTCTGAATAAAGCGATAATTGGATGCAACTATATTAGGGAATTTTTTCTTTGACAGTGCAGTAGACAACGGCATGACGACATGGCTACCTCGGGTGCTAATATGTGTTGCGCTTAAAGAAATAATAATGTTCTTTTTCCAGTACAATCGCCAGTTTTCCGCTCAGAAAATTAACATTTCGATGACTACGATGCTGCGTAATGCAGAATTTGAGCGCTCATGCATACGTGTTTTCTTATCGCAATATATTGGCGCAAAAATGTGTCATGTTAATGATGTCGTGCCTTTCGCGATGAATTTCGTGCATTTCGCGATTCTCATGTTAGTACCAGGCACGTTGTTCGTCGTACAGTCATATCAAAACATACCAATTAGTATATATATATTGTCATGTGCGTTTTTATTATCACTTTTTCTGTACTCGGTTTTCGCCTACAAAGACTGTAAGCAACGCTCATCGCAAAACGCGCCTCATTGTTCGAGATGGTTGGCGATTATTGTAGATAGTTTTGTTAAGATTGCGCGCAAGACGCGACCGCTCGGGCTTATTCTAGAACTTGCGCGACAACCAGCGATAACGCTGGGATATTCGACGGCACATGCATAAATGCTGACGCGCTTCACCGCTTGTCGATTGATCGACGGTCGACGCTCTGTTCGCCGCTATCGGTGTATTGCTGTAGTTTGACTTTCATTTTCCCGGCCACAAGTTCGACCAAATAAAGAGTTTCATATCTGGCGTGCTCACTACTGCCTTCGTCGACGTCACGACCAGGTGACAATATAAACCTACCGAAACGGACGCGAACAAACAGCATGGCACGTAAATCATGGCATTGTGATATGCATATATATTTTTATGTTATGATCTGTCATTTGTGTTCTTCATAAACTGTCACATCGTAACAATTTTGGCACATATCCAACTAACGAAATGGCCACGAGAACACAAAATCGTAGGTGGCTAAACAGACACGTTCAAAGTGGCAGGAGTTCGCTAAGAAATATGTTTCGCATTTACAATGATTGAGGAATGAAACCGAGAAAGCCTCAAAATAGGGCTGAAAATCATAGTGCAGAACCTGAAGGTTTTGCTCGGTGGTCTGGCAAAAGAGCCACAATTCATGATATGCTACTAACGCTTAAATAATAGAAGACGTGTCTATCTAGCCCGTACAATAACAAGAGACACAACTGATGTAAAGCAAGGCTACGGCAGAATAACGCTGAGTTGGTCGCACTTCTGACAGGTAATTAACTACTGTCAATATAGCTGCAATTGTTCAACTATTGTATTTTGTCCATCGTAACAAATGAGGCAGCAACTCCAAGAGTGTTCGTTAGGACAACCAAGAGCGAATTGCAAAGAAAAACTAAGAGATAGGCGACAGGACAGTGGATCACACAATACACAGGGGTCTCCATATTTTAGCAGATATTAGGAGGAAAAATGGACTTTCGCAAGCGTGGAAAAGACCAATAAATGATGGTAAATTTAACGTCGGAATTAATGCCAACAGATGCGAAACGCGCCGCAGGGCAGCGAACAGTTAGATAGAGCGACTAAATAATAATTTTGGTTTCTGTTCAGTTTTTCAGTTTCATGAGATTTTGTTTTGTTTACATTTCTTTTATGTCATCTTCAGACACCAAGGTAGCGCGAGGAATTTTGAAAGCTAAACTAGAGGTTGCTTTTAAAGAGCTAAGAGAATAGAGCATGAGGCCTTAAATGCATTACACACAATGTGTATGTTTTACTGCTGGCATAAAATACAAAGCTCGAATGAACCACCTGACAAGGGCAGAACTGAGTAACCAAGCAACCTGAAGGCTTACCTGGTTGTCGACCACTTACGTGGCCAGTTGGAGGATACACTAGTTCAGACAACGTATGTCATACACCTGCTACCATGCTACCGCCAAAGCACAGGCCACATTACATTCTGAACCTCAGTGAATTCAGCTAGCCGACTAAGATATACCATACTACTGCCGTTGGAACAAGATAACTAGAGAAGTGTTACCACAGAGCAATAAGTTCCTATAAATACCTAATCGCAAACACACTGAGTCCTTAAGAGCCAGTGTAAGCAAGATATATCTCAGGGAGGCTCATTTCATGATGGAGAATACTTTACAATGTTCAGTGGGTGTGTTTTGACATGTGAATGCTTGCAATCACAGTTACGATGTGGCGAGATTACCGGTTCTCGTAATACTATCTGGAGTTATTTTTTTGCCAAAACCACGATCTGATCATTAGGCACGCCGTAGTGAATGGTTGCGGAAATTTTGAACATCTGATGTTCGTTAACGCGCACGGAAGTCCACACCTACACGACCCCTCTAGCATTTCGCTTCATCAAATGCGATTGAAGCGGACTGGTTCAAACAGCGACCTTCGGTCAACAGTTGAGCTCCTTAACCACTACACCAGTGCGGTGGGCTGTAACGGTCCACCTACGTTGGATTTTAACGCAGTAGGAATTACGGCGCACATGCCAATGCGCATTTCTGGAGTGCTATACGACTGGTGAGCGCGGCGAACATCAGCATTGTGTGGCAGTA
>NC_051182.1:114246252-114275708 GCF_013339695.2 Rhipicephalus sanguineus | reverse complement strand
TTCGCTCGGCGAGTCTTCACGAAGTTATTTAGGGTGCAAGAAAAAAGAACTAACTTATGGTCCGATATACCATCCTCTACACGAACGGCATAATCAGCAATGCTTCTGCTTACAAATGTAAGATTCAGTATTGCGCTGCCCCCCTCAGATTCACGGGTGGTTTCATGAACAACTTGAACTAAGTCGCTTGTGAGCATTATATCTTGTAACGCGTTGTCGAGCAATTGAAATGCAGTGCTGCAAGCCAGTTGATTGATGGCAGATTGAAATCTCCTGCCATAATCAGGTTCCGCTAACGTTCGTCGACATGTAATCTGATAAGGACAGCAAGAATTCAGGGGTTGAAGACGGAGATCTGTAGACCGCACCCAGTGTAAGTGCATGTCCCCGGCAGTTTATCTTTAGAAAGACTTTCATGGTTTTCTACCTGCGGTAGTAATGTAGCTGATAGTGTGTTTTTTTTTGTTTTGAGATAACTGCGACGCCGCCTCCTCGTGACGTGCGATCACGACGGAAAGTATGGTGCGAATTGTCAGCTATTACTTCGTGTGTCACGCCATCATGCAGCCAAGTTTCCGTTATTATCGTGATATGGCGATCGTGGCTAAGAAGGAGGGACTCGATTTCGTTTGTTTTGCTCACGATGCTACGAGCATTAAGATTAAGTATTCTAAGATATTTCGGCCTCGCGCATGCATGTTGCATAAAGCATTTGACTTTGTGTTCTGGCTGAGATCCCCTGATTTGCTCCTAGCCTCAGCGCTATCGCGCGTAATAGCCTTCGGTGCCAGAACTGCTCGATCGTTTGTCTTCATCCCATATGTAAAGTACACCATCTACTTTTAGTTTGTCGTGAATAAGAGTCACCTTCTTGCCGTTTGCCCTATCTTCTTTCCCGGACTGCCACAGAAGCCGTCGCTTATGTCGTGTCGAAGAACTGTAATCGTTACTAATCGATATATTAGTGCCTTTCAGTTTTTTCGCATTCCGCATTATGGTCTCTTTTTCTGTGAAGTCTTGGAAATAGACAATGACTGACCTATTTTGGTGACTCTTACCAAGACGGTGAATTCTTGCCACCGATTTGCAATTGTGCCCTAATTTTCTGCGAAAAAGATCCGATATCACCTTCTCTCTTAACATTTGTTCATCCTCTCCGCTTTCTTCTTGAATGTCATAAATGACGAGGTTAGATCTTCGACTACGATCCTCGAAGTCAATAATTTTTTCAGCCTGTTGGCCCAGCCTTTGCTCAAGTAAAACGATTTTGTTCTGAAGAGTTTTGATTTTTGAAGATTTGTCACGAATGTCTGCCATCAATTTGTCAAACTCATTCCAGCGATTGCTGATGGCATTTACTGTGGTTTCGGTAACTACTAGTCTATTCCTTATATCAGAAAGTTCTCCGAGTATTGCGGATTGGCCACTTTGAAGTTCCTCAAACATTTCCTCGACAGTAGGTCCGGGATTTTCCTCAACATCGCCGCATAAAATTAGTTTACAAGCACACAAGCAACTATACGCCATCAGTACACATCTCCATGGGCACGGCACAATCTATAACGTACGATCGTCACTTCGTATGTTAGATGAATTCGAACAAACCTGGACAAAAAACAGCGCCGATTTTGTTAGCACCATGGCTCCTGCCGCATCGCCGTGCCCACTGCCGAAGAACCGTTGCAGGCTTTCTTTCATAAGCAGATCTTGTGACGTCGTTGATGACGGGAAGGGCAAGTGAGTGCTGGTGATTCTGCGCCGAACGGTCTTCTCCGGAGGCAAGGGACATCGCTGGTAGCCGGAGCCATCCACGCTATCACTCATGTTGAGCTCTGAGCATGTGCCGGTAGTCAATGATGCGACAGCGGGTATGAGCAGAAGGGCCTGGACAAAAAACAGCGTCGATTTTGTTAGCAGCATGGCTCCTGTCGCATCGCCGTGCCCACTCCATAATCAGCAATGCTTCTGCTTACAAATATAAGATCCAGTATTGCGCCGCCCCCCTCAGATTCACGGGTGGTTTCATGAACAATTTGAACTAAGTCGCTTGTCAGCATCATATCTTGTAACGTGTTGTCGAGCAAGTGAATCTTCCCAGACATTCTGGCGCACTTTGCGCAAGGCAGCAGCTACAGGTGCAATGGGCCGGTAACAGAAAACATAGGAAGAAAGGAGCGTGTGTGACAATATATAGGCACTAGGTTTTGACCTGCGATGTAGTGCCGGTGGGATATTTCTCTTGTGCGTAGTTGAAAAATAAAATGACTCGCAGCGCGCATGTTAACTAACAGCTGACTGCAAGTCTCTGTGTCTAATCCTTCTTCTGTCTCCAATTGCCCATTAGCAGTGATCTTGTTGTGGGATACACCGGCGCGCACTGCACGCTTCGCCCCTCTAGAGGGTTCACGTCAGTGGAGCTGAAATACTATTCCCTACATGCCTCGCCTCTCCCCAACTTTTTCGGTTGAACATTTTTTCTTTCTTCAAACGGTACACGCATTTTGTCGCTTAACGGCTATGCCATCATCAGCGATGGCCTGTCCAATCTACCTCTGTGCGTGGAGCGCCCTTTGATAATTCATCCAACTTACATTTGAGGGCACTAAAAGGGCCGCGCGTTAGGCGGTAGTCATGTGGTATTTTTTTGTAATCGGAAGCTTTAAAGAAAGGCTGGAAAAAGCAATCGGCGAACTTATAGTGGCACAGATGGAAAAAATTCGAAGTTTGACAACGAGCGCTTGAATTAAAAATTTTTCGCCAGATTTAGTATTCAAAAAGTTTATTGACTAGGAGTGTGCGAATATTCGATTTTCGAATTCGAATCAAACAGATCCTAATCGAATAATTTGATTCGACTTTCGAATAGCTAGTATTCGAAGTTTCGAATAATTCGACAGGACAAATATCTAGAACGCGACAAAAGCCAATGGTGCAACTTGGTTAGGGTGGGGTGGCTAAAACTAACGCTAACGTCACCATTCATTAAACTTTCACTGACATCCTAGTTCAATAGCGACCGCCTCTTGATCTTAAATGAGACTACGTCATTTCCGCACGTAGGAAAACACATGAGAACACTGTCAAGTCTTCACAACTTTGTTCCCTAAACGAAGACACTGACTTCTTGAGTAGTTCAGTCGCATATGCGAGAAGCGCCGTAAAATGGCTCGACTTTGACCTGCGAAACCATCGGTGATTCGCTTTGTATGTAAAAATTAGTTCACATTGGGCAGTTGCCACTGCAGCACCGCATCACTACTTTAGACACTCCCACGGTTCTGGCGCACAGTTAAAAAACGCTGCTGTGAACGGGCGCCCGAAGACTTTTGGGCCCGGAGCGCTCACGACGATGAAGCACAACATTACCGTTGTCAGATAAGCCTTATTGATCGACCATGGGGAAAGAAAACTAGCTACTGTACCCCCCATCTGCTAGGAGTTGAGGAGTGCCGCTGTTTACTGGAATGGTGGCTCTTCTATCAACATGCCTGCCCGCCCATAAAAGCTGAAACAAACGCCACTCCCGCACAAGTGCGTAATGAATCTATCAGCACGCAGTAGCCTCTCTGATTTTTCCTTTGTCGTGCCGTAACTGGTGGTGCATATTTAGTGTATATATACTATTCGATATTGGATATTTAAGGCCATTCTTCGGCACTATTCGATTCGAATGCGATACGAGATTAAATTTCACTATTCGCACACCGCTATTATCAACCAATCTTTGTTAGTTGCTTAGCTTGCCGGAATAAAAAAAAATATCCTGACGTGCTATAGGTTGAAGCACGTCACGATATTTCTTTATCCAGCTGAGGACAGTAGCACGCCGAGTTGAGACGCGAAGCGCCTATGCTTGCTTTTTTTAATGGTTGGTGCTAGATAGCTGAAACACCCTGTATATATTAGTGCGAACCTGTGTACTTTCCTCTAATTCTCTCTCTCTCTCTCTCTCCTGTATATCTTGGTTCCGGCGAGTGATATCCACTCACGCAATACACGTAGAGCAACAGTTTTCAGACAGCTGATTAACTGGACTAATACATCGTGTTACCGTAAAACAATGTCATTGCGTAAATATAAACACAAAAGTGTATGATTTCCAAAAAAAAGACATGGCAGAAGGACGTGAACAATTTTGCCTCAATGGCAAGGTCGCTTGCGCAGCATACGAAAATCTTGCCAGTTTTGTACATTTGAAAACAGTGGGATTCCTTATATAATACAGGATTTCATTCTGACACCGCAGCTGACGTGATAACATGCGTCATGCGCTAGAGAAACGTAAGTATGTTTTAGTGTATCTCTGTTCATTCGCTCAAAATAGTCAATGATGATAATATAGAACTTCGCTACAGCAAGTAACCACAATAGGAGACCCACCATAGTCGCAGCTTCCCTGCCTTCTATCTTGGCAGTAGTGGAAGGACCCAGAATTTTTATGATCCACTGCCGGAATATGTTTGCCTCAGTGGTTTTCAATAAATCTTATCTTACGTTAGATCATGCGAAATTATACCTGCGAATCATTGTAAAATAGTTCGCGTATAGACCCGAAGCAAAGGAGATCACACCGTCAATACCCACTCGCTAGGACAGCCAGCTGTCGTTCGACTGACACGGATCTCCCTCAATGCCATCCAAGTACTTGCTGTTTGCTGCAACCAATACTATTTCTTCGCACCTATTGTAAACCTGATTGATCGCAGGTAGGGAGGAAATTATTCAACCAGTCACTCAAAGCTATTTTTTCCACTCAGTAAAATAGCAGAGTTGTCGATCTCGGCTCAAAACTTCAACACTGGCCCGACACATATTTCCAGCATCAATAAGATTTTATATTGCAGCACCATTTTGCATGTCCTAAGCCAAATAACTGTACTGCACACGAACTAATGTATATAGACGCGCTGGGATTCCCAGAAAGCACCAAGCGCACATAACAAGGCATGGCCAGAGCAAAAACCGACGAAGATTGGCGCTATGTGCATCGGCGCCCGTCTTTGTAAGTTTTCTCTGTGTCCTTGCATTGCGTTCTGCGCTAGATGGTACTATCGCAACTGCGTGAAACACATCAATATCTATGACTGCATTGTAAGTAACTAGGTAGAGTTGATGGCACAAGTGCATAAGAGATTTAATACCTCCCTTTGTAGTATGTGCTTGATATAGGACGCGGGCGGTTTTATTTAGTTCTTACATGGCACCATGTTCGCGCTTTTAAAAGTTTAAAAGAAAGGATGAATCCATATGTGTATTGTTTGGATAATTTAAGAACACTTCAAAATACGCTACTCTGAGCATTCATTGCCAATGACGCTTTGGCAGGCCAATTTTGTATTACATTGCTACTGTGCCAAATGTCAATAAAGTATTATTATTATTATTATTATTATTATTATTATTATTATTATTATTATTATTATTATTATTATTATTATTATTCAGGCGTGTAACTGTTACAAATACAATTACTTAATTCGTGGAATAACCACCGTGCCTTTATATTTTCTTTTTGCTTGAAGAGGCCAAGTGCTTACTGTTTGGCTTTGATCCCAGCCCAGTAAGTAACACATTATGCCAAAGTAAAGTCATGGAAATGTGCCGCAGCGATACGAAACATTTATTGGGAGAAGGTGGACCATGCAAACCTGTTGGCACTCAAGAGAAAGGTAAATACGTACAGGCTGTTTCATACTTAGGGGAAATCTTGGAGCGCCTGGCATCGCGATACGACTAGCGCTGCAATCGCGCGCCGGCAGCAGCTCGCGCGTGCGCAGACGCTTCAAGGGTGTAGAGTTGAACCGCGTCGTCTGCTACGGCAGCGCGCGTGCCGCATTGTCGGTCAGCGCACGGATATCATTGTTAATGCGGGAACTGGGCCGTTACTCTGCACTATTCATTTTCAGAAAAATCTGCGCCGGAAGTTGGGACACGAAGAAACAAGGAACGACAAACTCGTGCGTGCTTTCTTTCGCCGTGTCCCGTCTTGCTGCGCAGTTTTCTCAGATGTTCCCGTACCAACTTGCCCAACTTTCAGCGCTTGTATGCACTAAACGTTGTGCAACGCCACCCTCTCAGCCTTTATTCGTGACAATGGGCCACTAGAAACAGCATTTGACACCATATCTTGTTTGCTCTATTGAAACATCGTGGTACTGTGTGCGTTCACGAATGTTTTTTCTGTGTGTGCGCGCCGCAGTAAGCTTGGATGAGGAAGACACGATAATGAGCATGCAACGTGCATGGTCTTTATTTGACTTTAAACAAAACAGAGCACTCAGTGGTGACTGCCGAGCAGCTGAGCGGGTTTAACACAACGAAAGAAATGGGAATCAATTCAGGAATAATTCAGGTTAGAACAACCACCTGAACGGGCTTATTCTCGACAATACATCGCTCATCGAGTCACTGTACGCTTCACTGCCGTCCAGAATGAGCGCCGTCATCACTGCCGCTGGTGACATGAGACGGTACTAAGTTGGATGCGCCACGGGCGCCTTTCGGAGCCGGTCCTCACCTAAAACATTCCTGAAGTTGTTCCCATTTGTTTTATCGTGTTAAGCCAGTGCAGCAGAACGACTCTTACTGCTGAGTGCATTTTTTTTTATTTAAAGTCAAATAAAGACAACGCACATTGCGTGCTAATTGTCGTGTCTTCCTCGTCCCAGCGTACTGCAGTGCACACACAGTGAAGAAATATTCGTGAACGCACACAGCACCACGGCGTTTCGAGAGGGCAAACAAGGTATGCTGTCACATTCTGCTTGTAGCACCCCATTATCACAAATAAAGGCTGACAGGTTTGCGTCGCACAACGTTTAGTGCAGATTATCGGCCCAGTTTCTGCACTAACAATGATATCCGCGCGCTGGTCAGCAATGCGGCAAGCAAGAGCCGCCGTAGCAGAGGACGCGGTTCAAAACTACACTCCTGAATCATCTGCGCACGCGCGAGCTGCTGACGGCGCGTGGTTGCAGCGCTGGCCGCATCACGATGCCACGTGCTCCGAGATTTCCCCTAAGTGTGAAACAGCCTGTACATAGCTCATCGACTAACACAAAAACTCTGCCATTTGCACACCGTGACAACTGTACAATTTGCGGAGCAGAGCTGAGAAACTGTGGAGCAGTGCTAAAGTCTTCCGCACGTAAAACATACTGCAAGCCTTTCGATCAGCATTGTTGCCGCATTGCTTCGCTGGCATGAACATACACCGAATGCAATGCTTATTGTCATTGTGAAATAGCCCTATGTAGAGCTTTGGAATTATATTTCTTCTGCAGAATGTTCACAGCAAATGTTGCGAACAGGATGTTCCTTTTGGCTCACCAGAATCATCGCGTACATTTCTTTCTGTCACAAACTTCTTTATTTTTGAGTCCTCACTTGCGACGTATGTGACTCTAAAGAGACACGTGAACCGCATTTGGAGATAGTTATACTTTCGTCGGAAAGTCGAGAGACCCAAAAGAAAGTTTACGTTTTTCTTTTAAAATAGTCATATAACTGGTGTGTGAGGACTCACGGAAAAGGGTAATCTATACTATTTTTTCTTAGAGTGCATATTGCCTCTCAGTTTGAGAATTACAGGCTCGACAGCATGAAATCGAGTATTTATTGACATTGCAATGAAGCATGTGTTTAAGTAATTGCGGTGTAAAAGGTTTGAACACATCCCCTAAAGAATATGTCTTACCATATTGTCAACAGCACGTTGCCTAATTACCAGTCGTTTCAGTTTCACCCTCTTAAAATTCTTTTTTATGGCTGTTAGCGCTTTTGCAGCGTTAGCTACACGGCCGAGCCGGAGCAGTTTAGTGTGCGCGTACAAGAGCTGTGCTGCGCATGCGCGAGGAACAGTGACGTCACACGGCGCACAGCTGGCGCACAGTAGCCGCCGCCGCCGCGCGCGCTTCGCCGACCTGCTCATACCAGGGGAGTGGCATCATAGCCGCGACCGACCGGCAGACATACTGGCGCCGGAGCGCGCGCCCTGCTGTGCGCCTCCGTTGCGCAGTGGCCGTCTGACGCTGCGCCGGGCGTTGGGGCCATAGAGACGACAACGCGTTAATGCACTGACCACCGAGCCCTCAATGTGGCAACAGAGAAATGGCGTTGAGCAAAAAATAAATATACATGTGTCACATAATGCGTATACCGTGCGTGTGTCATTGAAACAACAGTAAGAAGGATAATCAAGCTAATCCTAGACAGTCAGGGGAGCTAAGAATAATCAGCTGAACCTTAGCACACGCTGCGTACTTCCTGGCGTAGCTGACCTAAGCCACTACATTTTTTTTATTATAACATTCTGCCCGCCATACTTACGAAATACCCTTCCTTAACCTGAATTAGTGGTCTGAGTTTCTCATTCACAAATTATTTAACCATATTAGATCCTATGTTACAAGCCGATCAATCTTTAATGCAGTGTTAGCGCCCTTCTTTAGGGATTAGTCTAGTGTTACTTCGCGGCAGACTTAAAAAAAGCGCTCGCACTGCATTTCAGACTTTTTGGGTTGTATCAATAGATCTAATACGCAACCTAACACTCCTGATCCTTTGTGTTATTTGGTGAATTATTCTGCGGAGATCCTTAGTGATTTATACCTGAGATTGACAAACGTTAGAGGATGCCTAAGGTTACTGTATATAATGTTTTTCGTTATGTGGACGATTACTTGTTTTTCGCAGTTGTATTCATATGGAATCTATTTCCAGCTCAGGGAGCGAATAATTAGAGGTAAATAGAGTAGCGCTGAGATTTATTAAGAAATCGCCTCACAATGAAGCTGATACAATTTCGACATATCTTAATAATGTTTCTGAAGAAGCGCCTATGCCGGCAGTATTCGCATAGATCTTAAGAACCAATCTTCAATCTGTTCATCTTCGCTTCGAAGCATTCCACGGTTGCAAAATGGGTAAAGACATGCCATACCTTAAGTCTTCTCTCACTAAGTCATGTGAGCACAAAAAAAAATATATATATACCAGCACCAACACACAGTTTACGCTTCTGCTAGATTCAGGTTATTATACATCGAGTTAGCTTCTCTCGCTGAACGCTTAAACATGCCCATTTTGTGAAGTTCGAGCATGGTTGCAGAAAGCAATAATAACAAGCGTGTCATATGTATTCCTAACATTCATTTCGCATATCGCAGGCTAAAGAAACTGCCAAGTAGATTCGGCATTAGTGTTGTTTTTTACGGCTTCCTTTGTGCAGCGAAGGAATAACGGGTAGGAGACCAGAAGCGGGCTGACATTTGTAGCGTAAAACACAGCAACAGATTTACTAATTACCGTACAGGCGTCGTGTTTAGGGTTCCTTTTAGGTGCGGCCACTTCTACTTAGGAGAGCCCACCGCGGTGGCGTAGCGGTTATGTTTCTCGACTGCTGACCCGAAGGTTGCGGGTTGGATCCCGGCCGCGGCGGCCGCATTTCGATGGAGGCGAAATGCTAGAGGCCCGGGTGCCAGGCAATGCCAATTCACGTTAATGAGCACCGGGTAGTCGAAATATGCGCAGCCCTCCACTACGGTGTTCCTTATAATGATATCGCGGTTTTGGGACATAAAATCAGAGATATTGTTATGTATGTAGGACAGACAGGGCGCAGTGTAAACCAAAAGTTCTTGGAACATAAGAAATCGGTAACCGAAGGTACACAATCTAATCTCTCTTTGCAGTGTCGACAGTGTAAATGCACGCCAAAATTCGGTGAATGCGTACTTCTTCAGACAGAAATTTGAAGAAACGCGTCTAATAATTGAGGGATGGTATATGTTTAATGATGGCAGCGCATGTGTGAGCCAACCGTCGGTTAGCTTACGTAATGAGGAAATCAAATGGCCGATCTAACACATAGCCCCGACGTGTGGCGGATTGATGGGTATCGTCTCTTGCCTGGGCATGCGCGCATAAGATTTTGTGTGTGCTTTATTTTCACTTGTCAGTCGGTAAGTCGGCGTTTATGGCATAATAATTGCTGGAGTTTAACATCCCAAAAGAACGATATGATTATGGGGGACGTCGTAGTGGATGGTGCCGTAGTGGATTTTTACCACCTGGGCTTCTTTAACATGCACCTTAATCTTCGGTGTTTGCGGTGACTTCACCTCTCTTGTGTTCGCGTTTCAGGCCCACTCTTTTAACAATAATAAAAACCAGCTAGATGAGCTCTGTGTTATCTTGAACAACACTTGTTCGAATTGGCGTATCAAAATACACGCGACCCGCGCTCCTTTGAGGACCACATCGTGGGCCATTGGCGCAGTTTCCCGCCTACGATGCCACCACCGACATCTATACATAATAGCAAGTTTCACTTGAAAAGGCAGGGCGGCCGCTAGAATGAAAGCCAGGTATTCTGCGTGGCATTCCAGGGTTTTGCCATTCACCGACACCGTTCGTTGAAACCCGTTTGAAAGAAGACCCTATGAAGTCATCATGTCGGTGAATTAGTCATTTAACAGGTGTAATATTGCGGGCAGAAGCCTGGAGCCGCGCTAGTCGTTACACCAATTGAAGTGCACAGTGAATAGTTGAACGCTGGGACTCATTAAAAGAGTTCAGACATAATTAACCATCATCATCACTCAGAGCGTCAACAAAGGCGTTGTGAAGAGGCCAAACAAATACACAGAACAGCTTCTTGCACATTCCGAAAATTATGCTGTTCCCCGAAAAAAATATTAGAAAAACTAAATAGGTTCGATAGACAACCGCTATCACTAGCACAAGGTTTGGGCCCATGGTCAACAGAAACTTTGGAAACATCGCTGAAGGCGCACTAGTACAGTTTTTAGACGAATCAGGAATATCAGAAAGATACTGACTCACATAAACAATTACTGTTCGCATTGTTAATTGTAATCGGATACTTCCAGTCACAAGGTTCGCGTTGTTTCTCGTGTTTCGTGACAGCTGTGTTTAAAAATGTGGGGAAGTGCCGAGCGACTATTCTGTGAACACTCTCTGCAAAGAACTGTAAGATGAAGTATTCTGTAAAGCACGAATATTTCTTGTATTCTTGGCGTGACAACATTATTGTTGACGTGTGAACATTGCTTTTGTGAACGGACATTTTCATGCGTGAGCTTCGCACTACTTTGTGGTTATTCGTCCATTCATAATGTAAAATAATATATAAGAGAAGAGGAGTAGCGAAAGGCACAGCTAGACAGCAACCCTTCCT
Organism: Rhipicephalus sanguineus; assembly: GCF_013339695.2. Lineage (NCBI taxonomy): Eukaryota > Metazoa > Arthropoda > Arachnida > Ixodida > Ixodidae > Rhipicephalus > Rhipicephalus sanguineus. The sequence goes on along the minus strand of NC_051182.1, from coordinate 114,264,508 downwards.
TAAATAAGCAAACCTCCTTAAACACACCAAAAATGACGATGGCCTTGAAAACGCGGTGCGCGGTACAAAACCTCAAGTGTCCTCCCAAGCTCCAATCCTGGTATGATGATGGTGGTTGTTACGGCTTTCGGCTTCGAGTTTCCTCAGGCAAATGCATAAATCCTGAGATCTCGTTTTTCTTTGACGTTCTAAATTTCCCGTAGCTTACCACTAAAGTTTCGTCTACTTGTCGGCTATATTTAGAGCAAAAGTAGTAGCTAGAAGTGGTGCTCTGTGTATTGCTGATCACAAAAATTCACACCTCCTCAGATGCATCTGAAAGCCAGGGGCAACATGTGCCAAACGAGCCTAATAGAAATGGAGCTGACAAGCAGATATCAACTGAATCTGTTACGCAGGTGAGTAATAAAACATTGTCAAGAATTCTGTGAAAATAACTTATTATGACGCCATGCTCTATAGGAATAGCGTCAGATGAAATGCGCACAATCCTGGTACATATGTGTTTAGGCTCGCAACGTAGTTTTGTGAAAGGCCACGTGTCCAGAAGTGAGTTTAAGCCAGGTAACCCTAAGGCAGAGCTTCAAGCCTGTCCCATGTGGCGGCTCATATATAAAAAAATCACGCCATCTTGCTGTAATGTGAAGACCATATCGTCCTTTATACCCTACACTGATAACGTTTAAAATTTTCAGCTGAGTAATAGCTGTGAGCAAGGAGAATCAATATTTTTATTAGTTAGAAGCTATCTTAGAATACAGAAGTTTGAAATCGCCAAAAGTCAGGATGCCATGCAGATACGTATTATTGGACACCGTACATACGTGAAATAAATTGAGGTCACTTCTACGCCGGTGCAATCTGAGTACACAGCGTAGCTGACAAGCAAGCGCTACCACTTCGTCAATGCAGATCGATTTATTTCACCGTACTTGATCTTTTTTTTCTTCTCTCTTTCGTATTCCTTTCTATATATCTTTTTCTACGACTGCTCCTATCTTCTCATTTCAGTTTTATTTCCCTATATCTTTCTAAATTGCCTTCGTTCCTTCTATCCCTCCTTCTATTCCCGAGATCACTTCCTCTCACCATCACTTCTCTTCCCATTCCTTATTATGCTATCGAGTACATGGTTACGGTATCCGAGAAGAAGCCCGAAAGCAGGACATGGCCCATTGCAAAAGAAACACACACAAGTGGAGGACCATTCGTGTTAGTTGGTTCACATTCATACTAAAGCCTACTAACAGCGCTAGCAAACACGGACAAAAACGAGGAATCGTACCATCACAGGGAGCGGTGCACCCAAGAGCTGTTCCAAGCATTCAGGATGAAAAGTTCGCGTGGGTGTATAAGCGAACCTTCGGTATCTCTTACTGATTGTAAGCTAAAATTTTTAGATGCTACTTTGGGAAGAAGGCGTATCATTGTCCAGTGAAATTGTTCCATCTATTGTTCACTGTATATATGTCACTCGTCAACCACTAAACTTTCAGTTGTGAGTGTGCGCGTGTCCTGTCTGGCCTCGTTTTCTTTCGTGTTTTCAAACGCAGGTAATAGGTTTAAAAATGAATTATGGTATGGTTTACCCTTTCACATCCTGCTTTCCTTCCCTCTCAAGGTCGCATGACTGCTCCTCACCCTAACTTCCCTGTTCCACCGTATTGCGATGCTGTACTATCAGTAATAACATGTGCCGTTTAACGTCCCAAAATCATGACATGATTATGAGAGACACCAGAGTGGATGGCGCCGGAAACTTCAACCATCTGGCCTTCTTTAACGTGAACCGACATCACGTAGTACACTGGCATCTTGCATTTCGCCTCCATCAATATACGACCGCCGCGGCTGGGATCAAATCCGCGATCTTCGGGTGAAAAGCCGAGCACCGAAACCGCTACATCACCGCGGCGAAGGATACTGTACTATTCATGGCTATGCTAGGCTACGAGCTGTTTGGCACATACTCCTACCCGCTGTTTGTGACCCATCGCCTCTTTACCCTCTCCCATCCTTCTTTCATTCCTCCTAATCGTATCTTCGATTTCCCACACCTTCGCTAACTATGCTATGCATGGCCATGCAATGCTAGGAGTTGGTCACGCTTTCTGCTGGTCACGCGAACTTGCCGAAGAAATAGCCTAAACAGCTCCGATGTTAAATGCTCTGTTCAGCATATGTGCACTAAACATGTCCGCCACTGAACGTCGAACTATTTAATAAAAATACAGACATTGCCCGCCATTTATTTTCCCATCTTTGAGAGCAGTTCTTCGTTATGTGGAGTGAGAGAGGAAACCGTTTATTAGGTGACCAGTAAGTGAATGTGGGAGGGTCCCTTACTCCAGGAACCCTCTTGCCTGGACCGCCTGCCGGGCCCACGCGAGGAGTTGGCGCTGGTCGACCAGATCCGTCTTGGAGATCGCAGCCTCCCACGCTTCACTAAGGAGGTTTGGGTCTGCATCTGTTGCTGCTGCTTGTATGGCTTGGTTGCTGCCTTTTCATTGCATTAGTATATGCGCTAGGGCATCTGCCACATTACTGTGTGGGCAGATGTAGTCGTATGACGTAAGTTTTAGGTGATGCAATAAAACGCAGTGGGTAAATGTGTTGCATCGAAGTCGTCTCTTGAAATTTTGTGATGGGGGAGGGTAGAACCTCCTTTCAAGCCGATAGTGTTGCAGCAATTCGTGGTATGGTAAAAGTACTTATTCGGTTTCTTCTACTGGTGTTCTTGAGAGAGAGGGGCCTCGAAATTCATGTGGGGAAGCGGGAATGATGCATTCCCGGGCCGCGGCATGTGCCACTACATTCCCCTCGAGGCCCTTGTGACCCGGAACAAAGACATGCAGGTGTAAGGGGGAGGAGCGTTGATGCGTTTCAGTATCTTTATCGCTCTTGTGGAGATCCTTCCATCCAGGTAGTTGCGTGCCGCTGTTTGGGTGTCGGTTAAGACCACTATGGGATCCTCGCTCGCTTGGGCGGCGAGTGCTATAGCGGCCTCTTCGGCTGTATCCGCGAGTTTGGCCAGAATAGTCACGGTCGCCAGTGCCGTCCCCTTGTGGCCTGTGACGCAAATCTCGAAGGCGCTACGTCCCAGATACTTGGCAGCGTCCTCGTATCGCGCCTGGCGTCATTTCGGTGGTTGTTCCTGACGTTGTTGAACCTGCCGAGCCGCCTTCCTCGGTGATGGTAGGGTTGCATGTTGGGGGGGATCCGCTGAACTTCCAGGCATTCTCGGAGCAGAGGTGGTGGAAAATAACCCTAAATAGACAGAACTGTAGTTATGTTAAGTTCAAACTTCCTTCATTTCTTATCCAGCCATAAGAGCTGCTGAGCGCTGCAAGACCCCACACGAAAAAAAGCGAGTGCCTGGCTACTTCGGTTCTACTGCAGGTAGGAGAGAAAAGCCATGAGTTAGCAAGCCTATGCCGCAATGCAGCAGTCGGGTGAAATCATCGCGCTCGACGAGGAGAACGCTGCGATGCCAAGATAAGTCTTCGCAGAAGCGGATTTCTGTTTAGGTGTCCGTGGACGATGACGTGAGGAAGGTCCAAAAGGCGGACCACAAGATCAAGGAGCAAGAAGGAGTAAGGTTTATTGTTTTGCAAGAGGAGCGGGGATCAAAAATAGACAATAAGAAGAAACACGCAACAACAACAAAAGCGCTTGTGAGCTCGTATGTTTCATACTGACACGTGCATTCAGGGAGTCTTGAGAACTAGCCGATTACTCGCGGAGCTATCCTCCGGTGCTCACAATTACAAGCAGTCTACAGTTCAGGTCGATGTGTAGCCTGAACTATCGGCTCCACAGCAAGGAAGGTTTCGATCTTCTTTGCTTTTCTTCAGCGACTGCTTCGCCACGACGTGAAAAATTAAGCAGACGCCCAATACCAACCACAGAATCGTAATCGAACCCACGGATAGACCCATCCAACAACTTGGCTGCCGTGTTTCACGAAGAGAACGAGCGCCATTTGCCAGCAAATTGAACAAATTCTTGAAAACGACATCATCCAGTGATCTACGAGGCCATGGGCATCACCAGTTGCACTGGTTAAAAAGAACGACGGCACATTGCGTTTCTGCGTTCATTACCGCTAGCTCAACAACGTCAAAAAGAAAGATGTCTGTCCGCTTCCTTGCATCGTCGACTGGCTGGACCAACTACGACATTGCACATACGTTTCGTCCATTGAATTGCGCAGGGGTTATTCGCAAATCGACGACAATGACCTTGACTTGCAAAAGACCGCGTTTAATATCTCTTGTGATCTCTTCAAATTTGAGGTGTTTCCTTTTGGATCATGTCTTGTTTATTTAGACGACGTCGTGGTTTTTTCGGACACTATCGAGCAGCATAATCAGCGTGTTCGTGAAGTACTTATTGCGCTTCAAACCGCTGGCCTACCACATAGGCCCGAAAAATGCCACTTCGGTAACACGGAGCTGAAATGTGTCGGCCATGTAGGAAGCGGCAGTGGAATTCTGGCGATCCCCCAAAAATGGCAGCCCTGCTGCCTTCCCAATCCCTACAAACAAACGCGAGATGCGCCGCTTTTGGGAGTTCACGTGTAATACCTTCGCTTCGTACCAAACGTTTCTATAATAGCTGAACCCTTGCTCAACCACACAATAGGCAACGTACCTTTTGTTTAGGACTGAGAGCAATTTCACGCTTTATGCGAGCTGCAGCGACGCCTTCAAGCTCCGTCAATTCTGGATCACTTCGACAAAGATGCAGACGCTGAAGTGCACACGGGTGCATCCAATGTCGGCCTCGTAGGCGTCCTTGTGCAGACGCAAGAAAGTATCGAGCGAGCGATCGCCTAACCTTCTGGTATTTATTCCTCGGGTGAATCAAACTACTCAACCACAGAGAGGGAATGCCTAGCTGTCGTGTGACCCATAGCTAAGTTCAGACCCTATTGTATAGACGAACTTTCAAAGTAGTCAACGCCCACCATTCTTTGTATTGGCTTGCAGGCCTCAAAGACCCATCAGATCGCCTGAGAGCAAGCGCTGTATATGGGCGCGGCCCCCTAGCGGTCACCTATCTAACGAGAACACGCGCCGAGTGTGTAGGGGAGTGTGCGGCGCCGCCTGAGGGGAGGCGCGCCATCGATTGAGTGCGCTTGTTTCACCGGAGAGCGCACAGCTGCACCTCTAGCGGGAGCATCGAGAACCAGCGGGTACGGCGCGATGGACAAGGCGCGAGCATATGAAGCTTGGCGAGCCATCTCCTAAAAGAAGTGCATTTGCCCTGTAATTTCAGCCTCAGGGCACGGTGCAAGAAATACTTTAGGTGAGCGAACGCCAAGACTACCCATTGCGCGACAATGTTCTGCTTTGCAAGAAGCACGAGAGATGGCGCTACCAACTTCAACCTGGTAGGCTGCCTTGACAACCACGCGCATCGAGGCACTCTACGACCTGTGCAAGCGTACGCAACGTCAGCGTGTGCACAGCGGCCGGCGCAAGCGCCTACTGTGGAAGCTCTTCCAGTTAACCAGCGTGCATGTAGCGAATATGACGAGTGCAACGCTGCCTGAAGTACTTAGTAGAAGAAATAGCACCCCTTTATCACGTTGTCTTATCACGTTGTTAGCTGGCGACTTGAAAAGCGTGTACTTCTCTCTTCAAGATTTGTAGCCACTTTTGCAAAAGGGCACAAAGCACTTCTCCATTCTTCCGCAGCACAAAAACACTTGACCACCATGACATTTTTAAAAACAAGCCCAAAAAGCAACGACAGCAATAAGGAAAAGCGCGGCACGTGGACACAGAAAGTCAAACGCCATATGCGCGAAAATGCACCGCACAGCGACGAGCGACGCTATGAGCGACAAAACGGGCCATTCGAGCAACGTGTCGGGTGGTCAATATCACGCGATAGCTCGGTTTTTAAGATCTGTAAACCGTTGCCCACGTGCCGGAGGTGCTTTGCGGAATTTGCCAGCAGCCCGCCATGGACCTCAGTCTGGCGCGCCATCTCTCGGCACGCCGAAAACGAGAACCTTAACCATCTCTCCCCATCAAGCGCTTCCTTCGCGTCGTTCGCTCACCTAAGTATTATTTGCACCGTACCTCAGGGATATGCACCAACTAGACCCAAATGAAATTTTATTTTCCCAAAATCGACGCCCGCAGGGAACGCGAGCCATGGCTTCACGTGCCACTGCCAAGCGCCGTTGTTATTTTCTTCTCTTGATGGCGCGCTCTCCGGTTATGTTGACCGCCCAAAGGAAGACGCTCGAGGGCCTTGGGACATTAGCCGTGCTCCCAATTAGGGTTGCAGAAGTTGCTCCTTTTCCTTTCCTCAACCTCTCCTGCTCCTCTACTTCATAAAGCCCGTCTACTTCGCAAAATTATCGCCATCTGCTCTCCTCTCCGCCATCTCCTCTGCTGCGCGTCTTTCGGGTGCGACAGCGTGGCCCCCTCCAACGCACCACATGAACGCGTGAAGCTTGCAGGCCGGTTGCGCGTCGCCAATGCCACATTAGCCATAGCCTCTCCAGTCCAGCCGTGGCCGCGTTCCTTGTCTCGCATATGTCTGTGTGGAATGATTCACTCTTAATTTTAGGGGCGAAGCCATGGCGAAGCTCCTTAAAGCGGCACCCCTTCGTGCCCGTCGTAGTGCGTAACCAGTCTTATCGCTAGTACCAGATCTTGACCTCCAAGGTGGTGCCGGTGGGAGATTTCTCCTGTGCGTTGTTGAACAATAAAACATTCGCAGCGTGCGCGTTAACTAAAAGCCGAATTCTTCTGTCTCTCATTCCCCATTAGCAGCCATTGGCATGTTCCAGTAGGAAACGTTAGTAGAAGTAGAAGTGTAAGTGTTAGCTAAAAGCCGACTTCTTCTGTCTCTCATTCCCATTAGCAGCCATTGTTTACCTCCAAGGTAGTGCCTGGTGAGATTTCTCCTGTGCGTGATTAAACAATAAAAATTTTGTTCAAAACGCAGTTGATTGATGCAATAAACCAACAAAAGACGCCAAATTTTTTCTAAAAGCAAACGAAAAGACGCCAGATGTATCTAAAGCAAAACGAAAAGACGCCAGATGTTTTCTAAAGCAACGGTTTTCTAAACAATGAAAATTCACAGCGTACATGTAAAATTAAAGTGAGCTGCATGTCGTCATAACTCTCATCGAACCATTAGTATAAACGCGCCCGATCTCACGTCGGTGATGATGTACTGGGCAGAATTCACGGAAGATTCACGGTTTACCTATGAACCTCCGCAGCTTCGCCCACTCATCATCATTCACTCCGTGGATATGCTGTGATTTTTTGAAGTCATTCTCTTAATTGGTGTCGGTGTGCGCATCATCTGATTCCCTTAATGATACAGCACGCCAGAGGAGCTGCTGCAAGCCATGCACAATTCTTAACGAATTGCACGTCGTTTACGCTTCTTTTCGGAGCGTAGCGTATCGCTGTGTATCTGGCGGGGATCGCGTTAGCTGGGTTTACTTATTAAAGGTTGAAACGAAATTGTGTAATGAAGGCGTGCTATTTATTGCATCGGTAAGAAATATTTACATGGCAGTTGTGGTGTCAGGCCACGCCGTTTATGAAAGTATAGTTCCCGTTCGTATAAACTATCTCTATCATGCTCATATACTATCGCAGCAATGCCTGCAATGCCAATGATTATCCTCGATCAAAACTTTATGACATTTCACATATGTTGCTTCTCCTCAGCCTTCCCGCCCCGGTGATGTAGCGGTTTCGGCGCCCGGCTGACGACCCGAAAGTCGCGTGTTCGCTTCCGGCCGCAGCAGTCCCGTTTTGATAAAGGCGAAATGCTAGATGCCTTTCCTAGCCACAAAGGTTACTTTCCGAACAAGTGACTGTCTTGGTGCATGAAAAGTTACACAAAGTATCGCACAAATATCGCACAAAATTACACATATGTCACGTGTGTAGTTGTTACGTGGTTAGTTGTTGCTTATTACGCAGTTTTAGTCCCATGATGAGTTGTTTCGTAATGTTACGTATTTTAGTCACGTAAGCATATGTTATCTGGTTTCTGGCGGGAAGATGTCTGACTAACTATTACTTGAAGTTACGTGATTTCAGTCACGTGGCCAGTTGTCACGAGGCTTATGCCGTGAACATGTCACGTGATTAGCTGCTACGTGTCGTTACGTGATTTTTGTGACGTGGCTAGTTGTTAGGTGACATTGCGTGATGTTTATTCAGGTGAGTATTTGTTATGTAATGCTACGTGATTTTCACTCACGTGACTAGTTGTTACGTGATGTAACATGATTTTAGTCAGGTGGGTAGATATTACGCCATGTTACGTGATTTTAGTGCCGTGACTAGTTGTAACGTAAAAGGATGTAAACTTGAGCTTGTTGGCTTGTTGTGCTGTTGTTGTTCTGGTGTGTTGGCTGTTTAGCTGGAGCTTGTTGTGCGCATACGAAATAAACGCTCATGTTGTTAGCCAGCGCCAAGTCCTGTCAGTCTTTCTTTTCTCGTGTATCTTCGCTGTTTCCTGCTATGTAGTTGTAACGTGATACGTTTTTTGTCACGTAACCCACTCGCCCATCGTAGTTCTTACATTGCACGCCAGTGCTATGGAAGCGAATCAGAAGATGAAATAGGCCATGATGACAATTTCTGTTGGCACTATACAGAGCAAGGAAAAGCCTAAATAACCTCACTTCTAAACGAAGCTAGTTAATAGCTAACCACACGTTTACCAACACATTTTTTGGTATAGCCACTCTCAGACGCCTAAGGCTTGGATTAGGGTCGCGTTATTTTTTTTTCTTCATTTTGATAATGATGCTGGCTACCGTAATCTTGCTGTAAGTGAATAAAATCGTGTGTGTTTTACGCAGTTCCTTCAAAGGAGTGAGCCAATTCACATACAGATGGCATGGGAGAGTGATTGGATGAATACTGACTGCGAGTGCGTGGAGTCGTCATTTATGGCTAAATCGCCAGATGGATGCGAGCGCACTTTGGCGTGTTACTTATACACTGAAGTGTTGTACGTATAGTTTCGTTCTCTTTGCTGTACACAGTAACAAATACAATAGTGCTAAAAGCTCCTGAATAAAGCAATGAGCAAAAATAATGCCTTTATTGTTATTGCTTACCTTCAACAGTCTGAGATCAAATTGAAAAAAAAAAGAACATAATGCAGCTGTTCGTTTGTGATAGTTCTTTTTTTTACTAATCAGAGATGCCTTGGATAAATCATGAGGTGTTATTAGAGGACCACGTACACTCGACAATTTTTAGGGGCGAAGCTCCTTATAGCGGCACCCGTTCGTCCCTCGTAGCGTAGTATGTAACCAGTCTTACGCTTTGACCTGCAAGGTGGTGCCGGTGGGAGATTTTTCCTGTGCGTTGTTGAACAATAAAAAATTCGCAGCGTTAGCTAAAAGCCGACTTCTTCTGTCTCTCATTCCCATTAGCAGCCATTCTTTACCTTCAAGGTAGTGCCTGGTGAGATTTCTCCTGTGCGTGATTAAACAATAAAAATTTTTTTCAAAACGCCGTTGATTGATGAAATAAACCAACAAAAGACGCCAGATGTTTTGTAAAAGCAAAACGAAGAACGCCAGATGTTTCTAAAGCAAAACGAAAAGACGCCAGCTGCTTAACGAAAGACGCCAGATGTTTTCTAAGCAATGGATTTCTAAACAATGAAAATTCACAGCGTACATGTAAAATTAAAGTGCGCTGCAAGTCGTCATAACTCATCGAACCTTTAGTATAAACGCGCCCGATCTCACGTCGGTGATGATGTACTGGGCAGAATTCGCGGAAGATTCACGGTTTACCGATGAACCTCCGCTGCTTCGCCCACTCATCATCATTCACTCCGTGGATATGCTGTGATTTTTTTTTTACTGCGGAAGATTTCTGATGTTTATACTGACCTAAGTTTCTTTCAGTTAAGTCAGTAAGTAGAATTACAGGTAGCATCATCCTGATGTTGCGCCAAACTTGCTTCGCCACCTAAAATTGCATTCTTTTTGTAGTCAGCTAGAAGCTTGAACAAACGGAGAATGTTGTATTGAGCGATTGTGTACTTGAATAAAAGAAGTGGTACTTACCAACACTAGAATTTATTATGCCGGAGCCAGTAAATATACGTCGAAGTGAGAGCACACCTCGTGAGTTGGACAGTGAGGACACCCGGAAACAACACACAGGACATATTTTGTTTAAACCCTGATAAGAGATATTTTTGATACTCGAGGAACTCACTCGCGTCATCTCTTTGCTGCAGCTATTGGCGTAGTTGCCCTTGAACTAGCGTAATATATACGAAATATTGCATAACTGATAAAATGTATGTTAAAAACCTTAATTTCGTTCTACAACGCTTCAAATATAGTGCCTGCAATCCGCCTCTTGCACGATGCCACGGGGCATGCGCCTTGAACATTGCGCAAAAGTCACGAAACGCCCCGTGATCTCGAAGGCCTTCGTACGGGCAATAGCGGTGGTCCCAGCCCCTACGAAAACCCTACCAAAATGACAGGGCAGCGACGAAAATGCGAAAGGCTCACCGAGGCATCATACATTGTACTTACACATCATGCATAGTTTAACATCATCGATCGAACACCCCGTGTTGCATGAATTTTTCATCTCTTCAAGACTCCATCTTCCCGTCAACTTGTATATCATACTGTGTCACGTCATTTTACTCTTCTACGGCGAGGCGCTATATGCCATGGTTCTGGCGGATTTTTTCACCGACAAAACGAGGTGTACAATGACATCAGGTCCCCAGACGAAGAGAAGCGTAGAAGAAATGTTTTCGGTGACACTCGTCACCTCGACACAGTTGGTCCTTGTCATTGTGAATGCATCGTTTACATGTTTACTTCTCACTAATAGTATGACCTTTAGCCTCGCTGCGTTGAGATCGCCCTCGCGCCGTCATGAACAGTTACCCTTTGCATTCAATATAAGACGGAAGTGTACCGTTCGCTCGGAGGAACAGTACCAAGACTAGGAAATCTAACGCGAACGGAACTAACGCGAACTTGACATGACTTTGGTGTCACGATGCCTTTCTCATAGGGTTAAATGGTTTTGCGACATCGACACAACGGGAATGATGATCAACCCACCTACGTAAAGGTCAGTGGACTCAATAAAAATGTGTCTTCTAGTGTAGTGAATGGCACTGCCTGGCCAATGTTTAAATCACGTGTGTAAGACACTGGCGAAAATGGCCTCACCTGTGGCCCGAAAAATACCACCGCAGATGCCATGAAAGCTTCCAAATGTAAAATGTGGACATGGATATGGATGATATAGACGCACAACATCAATGTACGACCTGAGAGCGGCACGACGGTTCCAGAAAAAGATTCACTGATGCACTGAAAAGCCGGGCAGTGAACGCTGGAAAACATTCTGCGAATCTCTAGACCCTCGGAAGCCGTTGTGTTATACCTGGATAAGAGTGCATGACCTTCGCTACTCTCCGCAGCAAGGGCACCCTTTTATAACTTTGGTAATTCATTAGAGAAGAACATACTCCAGGTGGCACAAGAAAGTAGCACAAGAATCTCGGAAAATCTTACCAACAAGAACATCGACGCCTGTGTCATTTCTGAGACTCGAATAACAGATACGGACATACCCTTCACCATGGCAGAACTCCAATATGCATTAGCTCCTTTGAAGCACATGTCCTCTCCAGGCCCTGGCGGTATTAGAGTGCCCTGTTATATCTTGGACAACACGCCAGAAGAGAACTGTTAACACGCTTCAATATCTCCTGGCATAGCTGCACCATTCCCCGACAGTGCAAGGCAAGTCACCACTTAGACACCACTACTAAAACCTGGAAAATGACCATTAGACTTGAAGGCGTATCGCCTTATTGCTCTCGCAAGATGCCTTGGAAAAGTGATGGAAAGACTGGTTCCTGTTTGTCGAGAGCGGGGTCTAGAACGCCGCACCCCTTCCCTGCTTGCATGACAGGCTTCCGTCGTTGCCGCTCCTTTATCGATTGGGTAACTGACCTCTCGACATTTGTTCAACGAGAAAAAGGGGTCGCAAGCGTATATCAGTTGAAGTCTTCCTTGACGTGAAGGGTGCATATGATAATGTAGCCCATGACGCTATCCCGAATTCCCTAAAAGGGATGGGCATTGGTGGACGAATGGTTCAATGGATAACTGTATAACCAGCCGGTTCTTCTTTGTGCAAAGAAATGAGAGTCAAGCAACTCAACATTACACATACTGCGGCTTACCTCAAAGAGGTGTATTTATCCCCACGTTGTTCAGTATTGCCCCCATCGGTCTTGTGAAGGTATCCATATACGCAGATGATATTTGACTCAGGAGTGCTGCACTTACTCGACCCCAGGTGCCTGCGCGAATACAGGAGATAGAAATCCTCACAACAGCCTACCTTCGAACAGAGAGCTTGACTTTATGAACCGAAGAGTACGCCATCCATGCATTCGCATGCAAACCAATGGCGCGATACTTAGTCTACATCAATAGGAACATCGTGAAATATGCAGGGACAGATCGCTTCCTGGGCTTCATAACCGACAGAACTGCTTCGTGGCGCCCCGATTGTGCGTTCCTAAAGAAGAGACTGTTACCCATTGTGCATCTGTTGAAATTTATGTGTGGGAATTCATGGGGAGCCTCTGTGGGCTGTATGCTAAAGTTGTAAAGGGTCCTATTTATGAGACCGCTGCGCTACAGCTGGCCAGTGTTTGAGATGCCTGCAAGACAAACATTTGTTCACTGAAGAGTTTGCAGGGTCAGGCGCTGCTTACTTGTCTAGGACTGCCACAATGTGCATTTACGTATGCCACGATTGTGCTTGCAGACGATCATCCATTCACGACGCCTACCGTTGTGGATTGTCTCAGAGCGCACATTCGGCAACCTGCCGTGTCTACTATCTTCCAAAATTGTCAGCTATAAATATGGCACTTCTCTCAAGCTACAGCCACCACGCAAATTTCACACTCCGCGGCGCGGTTATATAACCTTTGGTTGGCTGTTGCATTCACAGAGGCAGACTCGTTTTGCATCGGTATCGTGGGCACTTCTATGTGTGACGCCTACGAAACCGAAGAGAAAATCAAACGTCCTGTGCGGCTGCACTCGCTATGACGCCCAACTATGCCCATTCCGGATTCCTTTGAACCAATTAACTGTATTAGGGACTATTTTCTGTAAACAAGGTTGCAGAACCTTGGACATGCGCTTCGAGGGTGCAGAAGACAGGTTAACTTGTACTGAAATATCGAAAATCAGCAGACCTGAGTGACCGCCTGCAGAGTGGATGTTCTTCCCCAAGTGTGCTTGTGATTCTTTTCACTCCTCTCTTTTCTTCTGTCTCTCTTTTCGCTCTTCATACTATCCTCAGTGCAGGATAGCAAACCGGACGTTCGTCTGGTTAATCTCTCTGCCTTTCCTTGCTCGTGTCTGACTCTTGATTAAGTTAACTGTATCGCAGACGACGATGATTGCCTGTAAATATAAATTGAACGCCGGGTAATGGCACCATGTTCTCGTTAAGTGATGTAACTACAAAAAATGAAATCGCACGATCGGTCAATTTCTCTAGTAGTGATTTTTAGAGCCGCCGTGGCGCTGGAGTGTGCATGGTGCCAGGCTCTTGACGCGAAAGTCGTGGGTTTCATCCTAGCTTCGGAGGTCGCATTTCAATAGAGGGAAGATTTGAGGCTCGTGTAATGTGCGATTTCAGTGCTTGTAAACGAACTTTATGAGGTAGAAATTATTGAGAGCCCTCCACTTTGACGTGCTTTCTAAAAATATTGTCGTTTTGTGACGTAAGACCACTCAACGTATTATCACGATTAGAGGGTTTCCGCTGCAATTCTAATCCGCTGCAACTCCTGTCAGTTTCTTTTTCTCACAAAAAAACGTACAAATAAACGCTCAGAAAATAGTTAGCCGTAGAACTTCGAGTTATCTTAGTAACGCTTCCACTTGTTTTGTCACAGAAGTAATGGAATCTCTGTAAAAGCAGACATCGACATTTTTCATGTTAATTCAACTATGAATGGCAACATATTCCGGCATATATTTAAATAAATCTATTATTTTTTGGAAACTTCTTGCAAGACTAGTGCACTCTAATCATTAATAGCTTTCGGCATGCGAATATTGGTTTCAAGCGTACGAGATGTGCTGAGTATCTACACCGTATTTCAACAGTAAAAAATAAGTTCTCATTAAAGACTGTGTGCATTACGATAAAATCTGGATAGCTGGAAGTGCGTTTCTTGGAAAGTATTACCCTAATTTGTAGAGCCGTTAGTGGCTGGAAAACGTCAGCAATTTTCAGAGGGTCTTGTGCCAATGAATTACACATATATGCAAATGTTCAGGGTTAATTCAGATTGTGCTTTCTGAATGAACAAACGTTTTACAACGTAACCGTTCTTCTGTTACAGAGCTTCTTCTGGAACGAACAAAAGGTGGGCAGATATAATTTCACTGTCCCTTCGAGAAAGCGAACGTTACATTCAATAAAACTAAGAACTGGAAACCTTTATGGCTTTTGATAACAAAAAAGCCTTGCATTCTATAGTGTTTCAGACTCATAATGACCTGAAATGGCAACAGACGAAGACGTTATGCTATTAGCTAACTTAATGTTTTTTTTTTAAATTCGAAGCATTTATTAGCTAACATCAGGCACTTGGGCGTTTCTATCTACTATCATCTTCGACTATCTATATATTCTATCTATCTACTATCTATCTATCTATCTATCTATCTATCTAGCCGCCTACATCTGCTGCTCTCCTGGTCGTCTCCATAACTTCTAATATACCAAATTGGCATAGCAGGGGATCAGTGTATGACGCACACGATTCACTACTCATGACATGAATAACGCAAAATACATGTGGCGTACGTCATGAAACCCTTTCTCTCAGCCACGGGTGGCACATACCCGCATAGCAGAGTTCATTTTATGCGGGTATGTGCCACAGGTGATACAAAGTCTGAGAAGAATTGATGCCTGGGCAAGTTGGAATTGGTTATGCATGTTCGAAACCGGCGGCGCAAAACCAAGGGACAAAGGGACACTGTGGTGTGTAATCTTTCCTTTGTCCCTTGTTTTTGCGCCGCCCGTTTCGAACATGCATACAAAGTCTCAACCAACACTGTAACCGCGAACACACACATTGACACACAAGTAACGTGATAATAATAATAATTGTTGGGGTTTTATGTCCCAAAACGACGATATGATTTTGAGAGACGCCGTAGCGAAGGGCTCCGGAATTTTGACCATCTGGTATTCTTTAACGTGCACCGAGATCGCAGAGTACATCTAGCATTTTGCCCCCATCGAAATGCGACCGCCGCGGCCGGGATCGAACGCGCGACCTTCGGGACAGCAGCCGAGCACCGTAACCGCTACGCCACTGCGGCGAACGCAAAGAAAGTGCGGAATCTGAAGACAGAACACCCATGGAAGACGCTCAATTACTATGCACTCGTTCACGTGGTCCGCAACGTGGACCACGTAGATTACGCAAAACCCGGGGTCAATGCTTCCTACAATAAATCTGCCGAGATAGCCATGCCTCTCATTTTTACCGGCGACTTCAACATTGATTTATCAAGACCCAACAACGCCTGGTCTTTATACTGCGTGAAAGGCGGCTTGAATGGGGTCAGGGCATCAAAGGCCTCGCTGCCACGTCCAGGACAGGAGGCTTCATAGATCATTTCATCGTAAGAGGCATCGTGGATTTCCACCAGCTGTGCTGTACCTCGCGCTTCACTACGCTTGACCCCTCTTAGCCGCGATCACGAACGGATCCGATTGACAAGTCTGGTCCAGCTGCTGGTGCTCACTGATCACAGCGATGACGACCAAGAACTGTCAAGAACCCCTTCTACACATATGCACGGGTTGGGGCAACGTGCGTGCGTTCTCCGTCACAATGGACAAGTGTGAACATAACAACTGCAACGCAACTGCAATAACTGCAACTGTGATTGTAACGTACGTGCAGTGCACCTGAGCGTGCCGCTCGGCTTGGTTTATATCTAGAGGAACTTTCCTGAAGCTTCGTTGCCAGTAACGATTGTCTTGTGCAATTTGTCTTTCTTCTTAGTGCTGTTTGGATTCGCGCTATCCAGTATTGAGGAATATAAACACTACATATCAGCTTACCGCATCTGGTGTTGTTAACACCCATGTTGCTGTTGGTATCGTTACGCAACTGTATTACAAGTGGTTATATAATACATATGCGAACTCTTCAGCATATCATGTGCGTAGACCACTTCCACATTTTCTAGCGTCATTCCGTAACGTTTCGATCAATCTGAAAAATTACGCCACAGTCACCATCCCGCGCATGCTTCGCATCACATCGATTCCCACGGTACGTGGGATCTGCCGAGTTTTTTTACCCTATTTTCTTCAGT
Source organism: Rhipicephalus sanguineus (assembly GCF_013339695.2). Taxonomy (NCBI): domain Eukaryota; kingdom Metazoa; phylum Arthropoda; class Arachnida; order Ixodida; family Ixodidae; genus Rhipicephalus; species Rhipicephalus sanguineus. The sequence continues at coordinate 114,248,064 of NC_051182.1, read as the reverse complement.
ATCAATCTGTACCTCACAGTCACCCAAGCGTTCGATTATATCGTTCCTGTTACCTTGCGTCAAGGTATCGTCAGGGGGTCGTGACAAGGACGAAGGCAGCAATCAGGTTGCGGAAAACAAAACTATTTATTTGGGCAAACCTGAGCCCGGTAAGCGAGCGCCAAACTACAGCGGTACACGCTTACACTGGTAGCGTCGAACAGAGCATCGGCCGTCGATAATCCCATCTGCGGTAAGTGGCGTGGGCGTTTATACGTGTATCATCGACAATCGAACCTTATCGCTGGTGGCCGTATGAGTTCCAGAGTAAGCTCAGCAGTTTGTCTTTGCTAGCTCAATCATACAGACGATTCTGAAACAATCTGGAAGGTTCCCAGACATTAAGGCACGGCTTGTTCAAGGCAGCGGTTACACGTGCAACGGACTACCTACATAAAAATAATAAATGAGGCGCGCGTGGCATTATGGGTGACCTCACTCACGTAGCACAGGAACAGAACAGGCGATAAAAGACGTCGCAGTTAAGGGCCGATGTTTACCTTCATGAAGTAGAAGTTTGTGATGTTGCCCATAATTCAAGTAAAGTCGTGCTCTTCTTTTTACGTTTAGGGAGAGAATACCGACGACATGACTGCCCCGTCTGCTCTCCTTCATGAAACACCTAGTTCTATTGATGATGATATCTACACCAAAGATGCGGCAATTTTCTTCTATTTCAACACATTCCGGTCCGCCTTAACAATAACAAATCACTGAACGTAACTCAAACATGGCTATTGTTAACACTTGGAAACTTCGTTATCTGCCTTGCATCGAGTTCAGCAGGTAAAGGTTCTCTTTGTCGCTTATCTGCGGCAGTTCGTTGAGCATTCGTTGCGGTAGATCTGCTAGCGATGTCCCACTTTCACTTGCCTCTTAGCTCTTAAAGGCTCCTGGACGGACTTTACTAAAGGAACTAAGCATTTTAGCATCGATAATTTTGTTTTGGTGGTCAGATTTAGGTTGCAGAATACAGGCAGCTACACAGCTACTGCCTTCAAGGGCCAGGCCTGCGGGGGCAGGATTAAGCATTTTATTCGCCTACGTGACCTCGCGAATTTTGATGCCGCCGTCGTAAGGGTAGTATGCGCCTCCGCTTTATGTTCTGGATGCTTCGAGGAAAATCTACCCTGCCGGTAGATTGCTACCCTCCCGGTAGCAGTCGTGCTTTTGGAGATTGAAGCTCTCCGCTAGCTTGTGTGTGCAAGAACATAGAAGGGCTGACCTGAAACATGACTTGGCGATTCTCCCTTTTACTGACTCTGGAATATTAGGAATCATGGGGTGGAATAGCTTTCTTGGTTTTTGGCACGTAGTCCCAGCAGATGTGGTCAAGTTGATTAAAAAATACTCGAAAATCTAAAAGCTGAACAGAGTGGTCCTGCTGCATCTGGAACGCGAACTTCAGCGAGGAAGAACACTTTTACAACGTAGCCAGTATTAGCCAGCATCTAAAATGACTAAAGACTTACACACCTTTACTACGCCTTTATCGGCTTCTTCAGGTAAGCGTTTCAGCTGAAGGTCAAATTTGGCAAGAAACATTTCCCATTGGACTACGCAACGCAGGAGTCTGTACAGATGCCATGCTTTTGTATGTACAGGTCGTTGTCAAAAAAAAAAATAAAGTAACGCTGAGGTAAAACATCAGTAACTCAAGGAACTCCTCTTTAGAGACTCCACAATCATTTTTATGGCTACCGTACCGGAACAGTCAAACAGTTCACTCACAGCGGGAAACAGCAACTCGTGTGGGACAGATTATAAAGTTCA
>NC_051182.1:114168077-114246152 GCF_013339695.2 Rhipicephalus sanguineus | reverse complement strand
AGGCTGCCGGATTCGATCGACGGCCGGTAGTAGGGTGAGACCTCTGAACTGGCCCAAGCCAGGGAGATTGAGGTGGTCCAGTGAGTGGAGTTCTTCGTGCGATAGGACGTAGAAGGAGCAGCACAACTTCTCTATATCCGCGGAAGACATGGCTGGAGATTGTTACAGTAGCTGAGACGCGGACTTAAACTGGACCAGGGTTCCTCGCGTCCGGCTCAAGGAAGCTGGCCTCCTCCTCTAAATCGACGAATAAGCACAGCGGTTTAGCTTCGAAAAATCAGGTTTTCAACGTTCAAGCGCGAAACACACAGAGACAGCTAGAGGCAAAATTTAAACGAAATACTAAGAGGCTTTACTTATGGTTACTTCTTTCTCAGGATCGTAACCAAACAGTTCTCTGGGCAGTGCGGGGCTGGTGTCAACTGGCGCTTTGCAGAAGAGAGGGGCGTCGTACAGAACAAACACGTTGACAAAGAGCCGCGCATAGGATACTACTGGCCTGATAATATATCTCTCGCACTATCTGGTGAGACTGCAAATTAAGAAAAATAAGGAAACAGCCGGCGGACATCGTCGTAGATCGTCGCCAACATCAAGGAGGAAATTTGACTCCACCTTTACGCCTTGTATGTTTGCCAGACGCTTCTTTCCAGTCAAGAAAAATTTACGCTCACAAATTAGCACTTTGTCTTTGATTACCGCAAGCAAAGTCAACACATTTGGACACAGATTAGGCGCGTCCTTTTCCCTAGAACTTTATAAAGAACGCGATAGCTGGTGGCCCGATTGAAAGATTGGGTGCTGAAATTTGTTGAAACAACCTTCATTTCAGCCAGGGACTAGCAGAAAATAATGAATTTAATGCATTTTTTCGCAAATTGGCGCGGCACTGACTACGGTGACGGGGCCCGTCAGCGCAGTACAGTACGTCGTAAAAGTGACGGGGCCCGTCACCGTAGTGTAAATTGTAATAGTGACGGGGTCCGTCAGGCGGTAATAGCGATATACTTATAGTGACGGGCCCCGTCATCGTAAAGCAGTACTACGGTGACGGGGCCGTCAGCGCAGGTCAGCGGGTGGCAGTACCATCCTAAAAGTGACGGGGCCACTTTACCATAGATTTTTGGTCGTTTTAGACGCCCTCGTCGTGTGTGTTCGATGAAGTGCCATATGATATGTTTTTCCTCATGGGTATGCATAGCTTATGGAAGACACGTATGCAGGACCGTAACGCAGAACTCACCATTTCTTCAAGCATGTACTTCATTCGCATGACTATTCAGCTAAAGGACATTTATGACGACCTGGACTTTAGACCGGACTGGTACCCCTCTTGGTGAGGTGCTCGGCCTCAGCACCTTTCCAGTACAACACGATGTGAAGAACTCTCACCGTTCTACTGCACGTTGTGTTAGCCATCGAGTGTGCACTTAGTAACGCTTGAGCGCTTATTGTCGCTATGTGATTGTACTTTTGGTTGCTTTATTTGTGCTCTTATTGTACACTGTAATACTGAGTGTGATAAATACCATGAAAGAAAAAAAAAGTGTTCATGGCGTAGTTGGTTGGCGCGCTCTCCCATGGAGTGTTAGGGCTGCAGATCGTCAGTTCGATTTCACCCGGGTTTTATTTTTTTTTTTGTCAGATTATGCGTCAACGTCAACGTTACTGCTCTGACGGAGTCGTAACTTTTTCGTTCATGTCTGCGGCGGTTAGACAACCCTAGCGTTCGGATGATGCGTTGTTCCATGCGACCTCGGTTCTAATCGCGCTGAATAAGAAAATTTTTCCGTTTTTTTTTCTTTTTTCAGTATTGTTTCACAATACCGTCCCGAGCTTCCGGCTAGGCAACAACATTTACTCATTCGTGGTAGCATGGCTCAACGTGGGTACAGTGTAGCGTGGGAGAGCGTAGCCTGTTAATCAGCATAGCACTGCGCCGCGTGACGCTGCATATCAGCATGTCGCCAATGCACTCGTTGCTGCCCTCCCCCCGGAAATGTTTCCGTACTGTCGTGCACCGCCGACCAAAACAGCCACCTGCGCCTGAAGTCTTCCTGGATTTTTTCTAGAATTGCTTTCCATGGTCGAAAGACATCTCGTAGGGAACATTGCTGATTTGACTGGCTGTCCTCGCTGCGCCCATGGCGTCCCTGTAACTGGCTGCGCAGCGCATGAAGACCGTCAGCGGCGCAGCGACATGCTGATTAACGGGCTCCGCTCTCCCACGCTGAGCCGTGCTACCACGAATGAGTAACTATAATGTGACTAGCCGGAAGCTCGGGACGGAGGTATTGTGAAATAATACTGAAAAAAAGAAAAAAAGCTGGCAGATCCCACGCATTGTGGGAATCGATGTAATGCGAAGCAGCCAGCAAAGAGCTGCATACATCGTCTTGTATGTCGTTTAGCAAAATGCGTGTCATGGTTTTCATGTTAACTCCTATTATTTATGTTCGTCACACAGTAACGTCGCGCAAGACCAACTTCGGGGTAGATCAAGCTAGCGAAACGGCCGCCAGCGCACCATGAGCCTAGCACGTAAGCCATGCTGTACATGACATGTGTGTCATGGCTTTCGTGTTAACTCGTGTTATTTATGTTCGTCACACAGTCAAATCGCAAGATACCAATTTCGGTGTATATCAAGCTAGCGAAACGGCCGCCAGTGCACCATGAGCGTGGCACGTGTCATGCTGTACATGACATGCGTGTCATGATTTTCGTGTTAACTCGTGTTTTTATGTTCGTCACACAGTCATGACGCGCAATACCATTTTCGGGGTAGATCAAGCTAGCGAAACGACCACCAGCGCCCCATGAGCGCGGCACGTAAGTCATGCTGTACATGACATGCGTGTTATGATATTCATGTTAACTCGTGTTTTTATGTTCGTCACACAGTCATGACGCGCAATACCAATTTCGGGGTAGCGAAATAGAGTCACTGGAAAAATTTCAGAGTATCGCATCTGGTGTCCGCGCGCCGCCGCCGACGCGATTGGCTTACTCGCGTCACGTGTACTCGCCGCCATATCCCTTCCAAGCGCTTTGGGTGCAGGCGCGTTCAATGCAGAGCGTGGCCGGACATTTAGCAGTACCACAGTCCCTAGAAGTACTTCGTCGCATTTTTAAACGCGCCTTGCAGACAGGGGCGTAAGAATTTTTTTCCGGAGGGACGGGGGGGGGGGGCACCTCCTTGATCTGAAGTGGGGGCCTGGCAGGCAGATGTGGTTGGGGGGGGGGTCTGTGTGCCACCCCCTGGCTACGTGACTGTATGCAGATTCCAGAGAGTAGCTCACCAGCAATCGAACGTTACTGGTGAGCTACTCTGAGAGTCTTGTTAAATTTTGCATGCCGTGTGGGAAAAATTAATGTCAAAGAGCGCCGTTCTACGTGGCTGCATATAATTGGTCGGAATGAATTCGCCCCCTTCGAGGAACACACCTTCCTACAATGAACTACACAAACTTTGCTTGAAAAGATCTCATGCGACAGGAGACAGGATACTTCACCTTTTCGGTTCGCTATGGTCAGCGATATTGAAAGCAATACATACCTTTCTATTTGCTCGGCTGTTTATATCTCGATCTGTTGAACAGATTACGTATGCTACTAGAGCTATAAGCGTGTCACGCACGAGAGTGAACTTGAAGATTTGTTAAAATAATAACTGTTTACTGGTATACCTAAAAGGTAATTGTGGCATGATCATTTGCTATTGCGCAAAACAGAAGCGCGGAACTCTGTTTATAAAGTTGGTATAAGGCAATGTTATTAATCGTATTTTTAAATTAGTTGCCAAAAATGTTACTAATGCGCCGAGCGTACCCCTAAAATACTGGTTAGTGGGTGAGAAATGGTCACAGCAAAAAAAAAGCAGATCCCACGCATTACGCAATAAAGCACCGTGCCGATGAAGTTTTAATAAGAGTGCATTATGAAAAAAAAAGTGCAGCAGTGCAGAAACCGAACCCCAGCTGCTTACGCGCTGGCAACGCCAGAAGAAACTGTTTGTCGGAATACATCAAAATATTTGCAAATGCACTGCAACGTTGGGAATATTAAGGAGAAAAGAAATAGTAAATGAAACAATTAAGTAGTGATGTCAATCATTATCGATGGCCTATTTTCTACGTATCGCAAGATAAGACGCACCTTACCTACCGCACGCCGATTCGCCGATGCGTTTGGCTGCTGGCGTTCCGAATCAAGACAAATACGTCGCGCACAACTTCCAATTACCGTACACACACAACTTCTATTACACATAACAATCAGTTGAACAGCAAGCATGGTGCGCAAGCAAGGTATGCGTCAGCGATCAGTCGAAGGACGCAATGTTGAATGTTCTCGATGTTGTTCGATAACGTTCTCGAGTGCAGTGAACCTGAACACCGACTACAAAGCTAGCGCAGACAGTCAAGGTTTACCAAATGTCGAAGTAAATGGCATCTCGCACAATGTCACTGCGCTAATGCAACTATGTTTTCAGCTCCGGACCTAGCGAACACACCCAGGCGTGACACGAAAAGAGGCCGATGAAGCCATGAAGCGAGTTCGCGAGCACATGGCAGCATTCGCCGCACGTTTCATTAGTTACACCGCTAACCGCGCAGTCGATCCATAACTGTCGATGACTCGAAATCACTTCTCATATCCTCTTGAATAAACACACACACATAACGCCGTTCCGCCGAACGTAACACGGCACCGAGGCGAAACGATCGGTCACTTCTCAACACACGCTAGCAACGCGCCGGACGGTCTGGAAGGGACATGGCCGCCGCCGCCTAATGTTGCCCGCGTGCAGCCTACCTTTGCGGTACTCTGATTTTCTAGTGACTCTATAGCGAAAAACGGCCGCCAGCGCCCCATGAGTGTGGCACGTAAGTCATGCTGTACATGACATGCGTGTCATGATTTTCGTGTTAACTCGTGTTATTTATGTTCGTCACACAGTCAAATCGCAAGATACCAATTTCGGTGTATATCAAGCTAGCGAAACGGCCGCCAGTGCACCATGAGCGTGGCACGTGTCATGCTGTACATGACATGCGTGTCATGATTTTCATGTTAACTCGTGTTACTTATGTTCGTCACACAGTCACGTCGCAAGATACCAATTTCAGTGTATATCGAGCTAGCGCAACGGCCGCCAGCGCACCATGAGCGTGGCACGTGTCATGCTGTACATGACATGCGTGTCATGATTTTCGTGTTAACTCGTGTTATTTATGTTCGTCACACAGTCACGTCGCGCAATACCAATTTCGGGGTAGATCAAGCTAGCGAAACGGCCGCCCGATTCCCATGAGCGTGGCACGTAAGTCATGCAGTACATGACATGCGTGTCATGATTTTCACGTTAACTCGTGTTATTTATGTTCGTTACACAGTCACGTCGCAAGATACCAATTTTTGTGTATATGAAGCTAGCGAAACGGCCGCCAGCGCACCATGAGCGTGGCATGTAAATCATGCTGTACATGACATGCGTGTCATGATTTTCATGTTATGACTTGTCATTTATGTTCGTCCTACAGTCATGTTACACCATACCAACTTTGGTGTACATTCGATTAACAAGCGACCAGGAGAGCACAAAGTCGTAGGCGGCTAGATAGATAGATAGATAGATAGATAGATAGATAGATAGATAGATAGATAGATAGATAGATAGATAGATAGATAGATAGATAGATAGATAGATAGATAGATAGATAGAAGATAGATAGATAGATAGCTCAAAGTCGCAGAAGTTCGCTAAGAAATGCTTCGCATTTAAAATGGAAAAGTTTTCTTATTCAGCGCGATTACAACCGAGGTCGCATAGGAACAACGCAACATCCGAACGCTAGGGCTGTCTAACCGCCGCAGACATGAACGAAAACGTTAACTACTCCGTCAGAGCAGCACCTTTGACGTTGACGCATGACCTTAAAAAAAGACAGGAAAAAAAAAAAAACGGGAGGAATCGAACTGACGACCTGCAGCCCTAACACTCCATGGAGAGCGCGCCAACCAGCTACGCCATGAACGCTTTTTTTTTTTCTTTATTGCCTCACACAAGTAACTACTACGCCACGACGACGAGGGCCTCTAAAACGACCAAAAATCTACGGTAAAGGGGCCCCGTCACTTTTACGATGATACTGCGCTGACAGGCCCCGTCAACGTAGTCGCTGCTTTACGATGACGGCGCCCGTTACTATAAATACGTCGCTATTATGACGGGCCCCGTCACTATTACAATTTACACTACGGTGACGGGCTCCGTCGCTTTTACGATGGTACTGCGCTGACGGGCCCCGTTAACGTAGTCGCTTCTTTACGATGACGGGGCCGTTACTATAAATACGTCCCTATTATGACGGTCCCCGTCACTATTACAATTTAGACTACGGTGACGGGCCCCGTCGCTTTTACGACGGTACTGCGCTGACGGGCCCCGTCCATAGAGCGCACGAGACTAAAAAGCCACCTAAACATCGCCCAATGTTAGCGGTGTAAGCATGTTTCATGTTGGCTACCTTGTGCCGCCGAGCAAAACTAGCGCCGTGGTGTACCCAGAAATTCCCTAGTCAAGTTGGCGAGAGCAGACGAGAGCAACGAGAGGCCGAGTTGAAACGAGGCACTTGATGGCGTGTCTTCTTTAAAGATTTTGTGTATCTGTGTCATGCTTTGTTGTGTTACCTCGCGAGTGTTCGCTTAGAAGTGACTGAGATTGCTAAGACATCGACTCTGCTGTCAGTTTGGATGAAGCGCGAAAGAAGGGACAGAAAAGGCACACATACAACCACACATACTGCGCTACGTGTGGGTGTGTGTGTGCCTTTTCTGTACCTGTCTTTCGCGCTGCTCCCTTAAGTTATGTTGAACCAACTAGCCAACAAGTTCACTCTTCAAAGTATCAGTGGTGTTCCGATGTAAGCGCCTGGTATTATTCAGTGCGCTCCAGAATGAGGGATTTGCCTTGTTAAGCTTCACCGCTGCACAGTGGCGTTATGCGAAGAAAACTAAACGTCATGCTGTCAATCTCTAGCCCTTCGTGGCCGAGAAGGGTTCGCTGCCGCAAAGTGGTTGATAAAACATTTACGGCTTCGAAGCAACTTAAAGGAATCAGTCATCTCATGAGACTGTCCGAGACGTGTTAACATGAAAGCTTACAGGCGTATTTTCCATTTGTAATAATGGATATATCGAATTATTTCGCGATCCCCTTCGAATCCGATGGGTCGGACGGTCGTCAAGTGAGGTGAAACTTAAGGCACTCGAGAGTGTGCGTTGCGTTAAAATGTCTGTGTATGCCTTGCTTTATGTTACCTTGCGTGTGTTCGCTTGAATTTATACAGATTCTTAAGACTATCAGCAGCGCTAATAAATCCGTCATCTGCGCATTTATTATTTGACCTGAAGTGTAGCAGCTGGCGTTTGAAGTAGACATCCGTAGCGGCGCCTCGTCGCAATTTTGCAGCAAGTTGACGCTATGCGATCACGCTGAATTCAGGACACGTGATTCATTGGTATCTTGTAATAATTTCTGTTGGCATAATTAAGTTTCTCCATGACACTATTCCAAGCTATTCCAAGAAGTGGCTTGGTCGGTTCTCTAATGTAGAGGGCTGCTAATTCGTTTGCCTGGCGGGTAGAAGAATTGAAGAAACCTTTGCTACGCACTGGCGCATTTATTAGACGTTTGGGTGCTCGTACGGTGACTGGAGACTGCGTGGGCGCCTTTTTTTGTAATTAAAGAAGACAAAGCATCAGGTAACGTATGTGGCAGTTACGATTTCCCTGCTGGTGGGCTTCGCTGCACAACGAATGACCGATGCACAGTACATGCTTTGTGGCATAACACAGCTGCAATGCCATAAAGCTGACTATAGTGAATCTGTCATCTTGTAGCACGTATATATAATGTAAATATATAGTGCATTGAATCCAAGGGGCAGTGCAAGCATGGCGTAAACAAGCAGGGTACGAGTCAAAATATGGGTGGCGTGCGCAGCACAGATTTCTTTGCGCTCCACAATGAATTGCTTTGTAAGTTTTACCGCTACACAGGGGTGTAATGCGACGAAAACTAAATACGACGCTGTGAAGCTTGCTACCTGTGGCTGCAATTAGTTGCCGGAAAGAGTATCGCCAGGTTGTTAGACTGATCTGACGAGAAAATGAGCAATCTGCATCGCTGCGCCTAGTACACACATACTGTGCCCTAAGTAGGGAGGCCGGTTTCGGCATGACGCTCGTTCGCGTGGTGGCTCGATCGCCACAAGCATTTGTTTAAAACAAGCAATAATATTGATTATTCGGTGACTATCGCGGAATATTGGAGCTAAACGTTTTTCTAAGGCACCTTTTGGGAAAAGCTGGCTTTTCTGGAACCACGAGACAAGTTCCGATCATGTCTCAAACTTCGTCGTCCAAAAAGGACCAGCTTCGTAAACTAATGCGCTTGATACGCTAGCATGGTTAAAGCACTGTGCGGCTATGCCTGCGCAGTGATCTCATTGAGCTAAAACAAAGCTGATTCAATTCCCCTTTCTTGCGAACTGCGTGCCCCTTAGTCAAAAAGTGGCCCTTCTCAAAGAAAGCAGCAAGTATGCACCTTATTCGTGCGTCCATTAAATCAAGCCACCTGCATTTCCATGGTTAAATCGCATGATCAACGTCTCACACGCACAGCCACGGTACGGTCCCTAGAATATACCAGTATATTCTAGGGACCGTAGCCACGGGACTAGGCTAGGTACATCCAGAGCCGTCTCGCTTGGAATTTCCTAGGGACAGCACCAAAAAGTGGTCTGGCAACGCGGGCATGTTTTGGTGGCTTTTTAGTCGCTCCCCATAGAGCCACCGTAGTCAGCGCCAATTGGCGCGTCTAGCGGCTGCGCCGCGAACTAGAGAGGAAGTGACGCGAAACTGCGCGGAGACTGACTCGCCAACCGTGCTCGCTGCAAAATCGCTTACCAATCGACATCGCAAGCCGCGCTCCGCTGCCGCGCGTCTCTCTCAAAACGTGTTTTCACGGTCGGGACTCGGGAAGGTGTTCTCCGTGCGTGTGCTCAACCGGCAGCTAACGACGCCATTGCTTAGGCGTTGCGCCGTGCTCCCGGCCGGGCTGCAGAAATTAGGCGCCTTTTCCTCTTCAAACCACTACCACCACCACGCCAATGCCGCGCTATCGGCCGTATGTTTGTTTTCGCAAGCGAAGCTTGCGCCCGCGTCTAAGAATTTGCCGTTTGTGTTGTGTGCTGCTAAGCAATGTGAACGGTGAAGCACCTGACACAACGCAGAATGCGTCAACGCTGTTCTGCGCTAGGGTGTGCGAGAAGCAGCGTCGGGAGCGACAAGCCCTGTCATACCTTTCCGACAGAGCCGAAGCTTCGAAGGATATGGATTCGCGCTGCGCGCCCATCGCAGCCAACGTGGGTGCCTTCAAAGCGGGACTTTTTGTGCTCCGAACACTTCGAGGATAGTGACTATGAGACGAGCCCTGCTTTGTTGCTGAGCTTCGGCATGTCAGCGAAATGGCAGCACCTAAAGCCTGGTGCTGTCCCCTCCATTTTCTCCAGAAAGCGGACAGAAGAAGCGGATGAAGCAGTTGAAGTTGCGTGCAGGAAAAGAAGTCGAAATGAGGTAAGACATTTACCTTTCTATTGGACAGGGGAAAAGCAAAGACGATATGGACGGGCGATGAGCGGGAACATGGTACAACCTTTGGGCTGCTACTCTTAGGCGATAGCGCGGGGGGGGGGGGGGTCTGCGATGATTCTTCGTCCTCCCCTCCCCCCCCCCCGCCCCGCGCATGCTTATGCTGCTGCTGAGTGTACTACTGCAGGCTCTCGAGCAGCGTTTGTGGCGGCATCGTAGTGGGCTGGAGACATTAGTTATGAATTTTTCAGTGCGTCACTCTGCAGACAGGCTGTGTTTGGCTACCGTGCAGTTGTCAATAATGAGACTGTATATCTATAACGTATATATATAAGTACACAGTGAATCCGCTGTGACATTGTGATCCTGTTTATTGTAGTGCTGCGGCGCTCTGGTGCTTTCTGCTGCTACTTGATACTTACAGAACAGTGCCGACCTTTATTTCCTGTGTGTGTACATGCAATTTAATTCAGCCCGTGCGGACGTTTTGACACCTTTGTTTTTCTCTGCTTGAGTGTGCCACAGATTTTCTAAATTTTTTCACTCTGTGCTTCAGATTTTTGATGAAAGACCGGAAGAAGAAAATTTCGAACATGCAGTGCCACTTCCTTCAAACAGCACAGTGTCTTCTGAAGACAGCTTCACGAAGTGTGGGACTGGAATTGGCACTCGGCAAGAACATTGTGATATTGAGCATGCAGTAGAGATGCGTAAGAAAGACCGGGAAGAAACAGTGCACATTACTGGCTTACTGCAAAATGCTATTTCTTCAAGTGGCCTAACAGGTGGGTAATTAGGCAGCCTGGTGTTAGGTTTTTTTTTTTTTGCGTGTTTGGCATCACTTATACAAACATGCACTTCTGCAGATTTTTCAGAGGAGAGTGAACACTCGGTTAAATTCCATGATGAGCATCAAGACATGGATCGAGCATCAGAAAACACGGAGTGTGGAAACACATCTACCACATTCACCACTGACAGTAAATCGCAAAACCTAAAAAACATCACTGATTTACTGCAGACTGCCATTACCTCAAGTGGCCTTACAGGTGGGTAATTGTGCAACATGGTGTTATGTCCATGTTTTTGGTGATTTGCTTCACTTATATGAATGTGTATTTTTCTAGATTATTTCGAGGCAAGTGAACTCTCAATCGAATTTCATAATGAGGGTCAAGCTGGGCATGAGAACATGCATGAAGCATCAGAGAACAAGGAGTGTGAAAACACATCCACTGCATTCATCACTGACAGTACAGGGCAACACCTGAAAAACATCACTGGGTTATTGCAAGCTGCCATTTACCCAAATGGCCTAACAGGTGAGTAATTAGGCAACATTGTGACATTTTCGGTGTGTTTTGCCTCACTCATACGAACATGTATTTCTCCAGATTTTTCTGAGGAGAGCGAACGCCCAATCGAACTCCATGATAAGGATCAAGTTGGGCATGAGAACATGGCTCGAGGATCAGAGAACACAGAATGTGAAAACGCACTGTCTGCTGCAGTCATCACTGATAGTACAGGGCAAGACCTGAAAATCACGTTAGATGCAGCAGTTCAAACAGCAATGATCTGTCGGAGTCTGGGTACATATTTTGATGTGTTGTGCCTCTCTTCCTTCCCTTTCATAACTTGTAGAGCTTTGTTTTATTGTTCCTTATGCATAATCAAGTCTCTTGGTTTGCCTGTGACTAATAAAACTGTCTGTGATTCTCTAAAGGAGTGCAAACGACCAGGAATACAAGGTCACGTGCTGTCCAGACCAATGCCATTGAGGGACCACGAACGTCATCGCCTGCCTTCTTAGAGCCCCAGTCCTATTCCTTCAATTCAGATTTTGATGAAGACTTGGAAGATAGGAACATTGATTCTTCATTCGCTCTGTCAGAGGACAGTCACCCAGGGTATGTACAAAACTGACTTGAAGTACCAAGATGAAACAATGTGTCTTTCCATGTTTCAGAAATAATGAACACGCACCGCTGCCCCTTCATGAAGAGCGAAAATTTATTGTGTTTGAATCTTCCCTGGATGAACTACTCTGGGCATGCCCAGTGTGTGCGCAGCGCTGCACAGGTGTTGACAAAAGAGTAAGAGGCACAATGCTGTATGTGGAACGAATATGCAAAAATCAGCATGTGTCTGCTTGGGCTAGCCAGCCAAAAATTCAAATGAAAGCAGCGGGGAACGTCTTGGTACCTGCTGCAGCTCTGTACTCTGGGTGCAGTATTTCAAAATTTTTGAGAGCACTCAAGAGTACAGGCATAGTGTGTCCAAATTACCGGTATCATTTTGCGGTACAGAAAGCTCTCCTCGTCCCAGCAATTACAATGGTATGTGATATATTTCTTTTTTTATCGATAAAGTAGATTTTCTTGGTAATCATTGCTTTATAAAACTTATTTTGTCTTCTCAGGTTTGGACGAAGCACCAGAACAGTCTTTTTGAAAGTGTTGCTGGGAAACCGCTACGCCTTGCAGGGGACGGAAGGGCAGATTCTCCCGGGCACTCTGCAAAATACGGAACCTACTCCCTCATTGACATCGACCGAAACAAGGTCCTCCATGTCGAAACTGTGCAGGTATGTCTCTTACACTAAGTGTGCATGTCTGGCAGCCTCAAATGCTTGTAATTTTCAAACATTTATTGTCATCTTGAGCTTTATTAAATAATTTACCATAAACTGCTTATATTGCAGTCGAACGAAACAGGTGGCAGCAGTCAGATGGAGCTAGAGGGTCTCAAGAGGTCGTTGCAGATATTTGAGGCGAATGGTTTGATCATTGACCTCATGGTCACAGATCGCCACACTCAGATCAAGGCATTTGCTGCCAAAGAGGGAAACTTCGAGCACAATTATGACTGTTGGCACATTGGCAAATGTAAGCATTGTAAACCATACTAAAAAAATATGAATTTCATAAAACAGGCGGTGTGCCAGTTTTCAACACATTTTGTTGTGTTTTCTCCAGCACTCAGAAAAAAGCTAACAGCAGCCAGCAAACTGAAGAAGTACGGCAGCATCACACCATGGATTAACGCGATCATCAACCATTTTTACTGGTGTGCAGTGTCAAGTGAGGGCCAGCCAGACCTTATACTTCCTAAGTGGCGCTCACTTGCTGCCCACATAGCAAACGTGCACACGCATGATGATCAACTGTATCCCAGGTGTCAACATGATGCGCTGCCGAACAAGAAGTGGCTGGAAGAAGGTACACCAGTTTTTCTTTTTTGCATATGTTTCTGTATAGCATTCCTATGTTTTTTTTCCAAACTTATTGCTCTAGGCTCTCCAGCCCATCAAAAAGTCAAAGCTATTATTCTAAATAAAGCACTGTTGAGGGACATGCCAAAGCTGTCGACATCGGCACAGACATTTGCAGCGGAGTCGTTCCATAGCACAATCATTCAGTTCGCACCCAAGGCTACTCATTTCCACTACTCAAGTATGGTTGCAAGGTAAGATGTTCATTTGGCAATAAGAAATGCTGTGTGTAATTGTCTTCTAAAGAACTACTTGACAGGACACAAGACAGACCAGCACAGCCTGTTTCTTGTCTCCTAGTGTCCTGTCCTGCTGTGCCGTTTATTAAATGATTCTGTACCAACTTTCCAAACTTTCAGCACTAGTTATGCAAATGTCTCTTTTCCCAGGACCCGCCTTGCAGCCTTGCATTATAATGAGAATAGTGCAAGAGAGCATGCAACAAATCAAGGAAAAGATAGATATGTAATAAAGTATCCAAAATCGAAGAAGACTGCCATTGCTGCACCACTGAAGAAGGCCTGCACATATGGTATGAGCCACTATTGACTAATGCAGTGCCTAACTAACTGTTTTCGTTTCAGGTTATATCAAAGAGCTCATGGAGTCCACCGTGGAGATTTGTAGACGGGCGGGATCGCTAAAAGAAGCCTCACTTCAGGCTAATGTCATCATGCCACCAACTCTCTCTAGCGAGTTTGAGCATGAGGACAAGGATTCACTCATTGCCAAAAGGAGGGCACGCTTTAATCGGAAATGCATGTGGACTTGAGCTAATTCATGTGTGATGACAGCCCTGATCACTCCAGGATGTACGCCAATAAATAATACCACAAATATGCTTTTTCTTATGTTTATTGTCTAGAATGCATAGGTCTATGGGTCGAAGTAGCCGGTGTAGTGGCCATCCTGTGTTGGGAACTCCTTCCGGATCCTCTGGACAGCACAGCTTGGGATTACGACCCTTTTTCCCTTGCCTAGTTTGCCGTATGTCCACCACACGAACTGCCTATATGCAGTGTACCTGTATTTGCTAAGGAATAAAAAGAAGAGGTTGAGAAGTGCCGAATGTTTGCACACATTTCAGAAGACTGCAAAAGTAAAAGAAACCAGTGTTCATGCTTCGAAAAATTGAGGGTTGCTCTAAAAACAAATTTCCACTTACTCATGCTCTTGTCTGTGCCTTAGATTATATGGGCAGTAGTACTGCAGCTTTACGTACTCTAAGTCGAGTACATGCCGATTCAGACAATAAAGCTGAAAGAGTGGATGCAATGTGATGCACTCGTGTTCCTCCGCAGCACTGTCAACATTCTTTTGCTCTCGGCAGCACACCCGCTCCTTTGCCGTCGGCATGTCGGTGCAGCGGTCGCCACAGCAGCACCTGTTGATAAGATAAGCGTGCATGCATGCATAAGCGATTACACAGAACAGCAAACACATGAAGAAATGTAGCTCTCTGGCTTCAGTACAGTATGTGCGCGGCCCGGTGTGCCACCCCTGGCTACGCCATTGGTCCTCAGTGCCGCAAACCGCCCCCCCCCCCTCCTCGAAATTTTTTTGCTATGTAACTTAGAGCACAAAATAACACTCGACCACGTCTGCCTGCCCAGCCCCCACTCCAAATCAAGGATGTCCCCCCACACCTCCAAAATAAATTTCTGCCTACGCCCCTGCTGCGGACCGCAATATTTCTGACCTATTAGATAAAGTACAGAATGCTTGTATGAAAGGGAGGCCTCGGAAAATAAACTTCAGACGCGTGGTGTTTTCTCTGTAAAAGTAGGCTTGGATGGCAACCGACCTACTCGCTATTGCACTTCAATTTTGCTTGATTGGCGACACTGGATGGGTTAGTTTTCCTCCCGTAATCGACTGCTGCGAACGAGACGCGCACCACTCGCGCCGATTCGCCGTCGCGCACGTGTACGATTGCAAGGCGACTCTTGCACGAAAGAAATTGAACCGCCTTCAACGACAACATTGCGACTCTCGGACATGTTAGTAAGGGCAGTAATTTTTGACCGGCTAAAATTAACAAGGTATCTAAGTTTGCTTTTACAATGAACGTGGTGCGAGCACGCGAGCGATACGAGCACCGAGAACATTTTCCGAAAGCCCACTACACCGGCGGCCACGCGTGTAGCGCCCCGCCGAAAAAACTTGTTTTCCTTCTGCGTGGAAAAGCACGAGGCACTTACCAAATTGCTGGTCCCGGCTGCCGACCCACGTTGGGCGATGGCGGCTCGTCTGGCTCGTCGTCCTCGCTGTCGCTTGACGAAGCGGAAGGGTCACACGCATACGGTTGAATTTGGCGCATCCGTTTTGGAGGCCTCTCGAACTCGGAGTCGCAATCACCGCTCGTGGAACCGCTGTCACACGCACCTTGCATCTTTTCGCGCTCGCGACACGCTCGGTAGTTGTAGTGACGAAGAAGCGCTATTTGTCTGCCATGTGGGGACAAGGCTCAGCGGAGCGCCACACAAGCCACCCTCGGTTCTTGAGAGGAGAGGTGGAGAAAGGGAAGTGGCAGGGCAGGAGAGAGCGTGCCGGTTGCCCCCCTCTTGCTCGGGCATTTGACGTCACATCCGTCGACAAGCGCACTGGCGTGGAGCCGCCGCGCTCTCACAATCCACTAAAAATACGGCCAACTGCTCGAAATTACGTGAAATAAACGCTGTTTATAGGAACAGTCGTGTCGTCTGAGTCGAATGTAAGAGTTTTCGTAGATTTTTCAAAATTTTGTTCAGTATCCCTTTAAAGGAAAAGCAACCGAGTTACATAGGGCTGCAGTAGGAGTCACACTTCCATCACTTAAACATTTTCATAGCAGGTACGCTTGTATATATACTATTGTGCTTCTTCCCGCAACACACACGTCTCACTAACTTCCTACCTCTGTTCATTGCCTCTATTCAGCACATCTCCTAGTCATCCGAGGACGACGCAAAAAGGCAAGCCGTGTTGTGCTACTGCTGGCAAGCGAACGATGTCCACCTTCAAATCCGTGTCGCACGTGCTGTTTGACCTCGACGGCCTGCTGTTAGGTGAGCGGCGTCTCAATGACGACATACAATATGGGTCCTTATCACTTTGCATTAACATTCATCTGCGGCTGTGTCGCTGCCGAAATTTACATCATGGCCAGTGCTTTCTTTGCTCGTTCGTCGTATATCGTTGACGATGACTCTTGGTAAGATGGCGAATAAGTGAACTCCCAGAAATAAAAGTTTGCGTAAAGGTTATTGCATATCTCTCTGATCCGCGAGGACGCGTAAGGTCAATGAGTCCAGGTTTTACGAAGCACGATGGAAGCATTCGTTCATCATAATGCTCCAATTACACTGCGTTTTTTTTTCTCTTTTTTTTTAACACGAAAGTGTTTCATGGCGGGGTCCACCAAGAATTTCATGACGTATTTCCGTCACGGAAATACGTCAGCAAAATAAACGCCATCAGATGGCAAAGAAAAAGAACTATAAGAAAAAGTTCCGTTGACGGGAGTCGAACCCATGTCCTCTCGGTCCGCTACGATGGCTGGCGGGCGTTTAGCCAACTGAGTTACCGCTGAGCACATAACGGAGGCTACATGAACGCGCCTTTTATCTTTCACACCTTCCTCTCACAGCGCTTTTGGATGGATGAATTATGAGCGTCCCCTTTATAAAGGGGCGGTGGCGTGTGCCAATACGCTCGAAAAAACGACCGTCCCATTCGGCGTGTTTCCAATCCACCTCGTGGATGGATGGGAATGGATTGAGGCCTTATGAGCGTCCCCTTTTAAAACGGGGGGCGGTGGACATGGCGCCACCAGGCTCGAAGAAAAAAAAAAAATGGAAAGAAAAAAAAAAGCTTCCTTGTTTCATGGTGGCCTAATAACTTATCTACATTGATTAAAGTCTATGTTATTATACCAAAAAAATATAATTCCACGGTCCATCTCTCCCCCTGCCTCTGAAGGCAGAATGACCTTATTTTTCCCCCATTATTTATTTGTTGTTCTTTATCTCTACCTTTTCTGCCACCAATACTCTAACCGTCTCTACTTCTTATTTCTATCGCGGACGTGTTCAGCTTTCCATTGTTGTCCCTAAAACCCAAGGCTTCATGTAGACTCGTGCCCACACGTATACCTGGGTGAATATCGCCACATTCAATCAGTACATGTTCCATCGTTTCCTTAGTTCCCCGCAGCATGTACATTGTTCTTCTTCGTACTAAATCTCGCTTATAACTACGCGTTCTAAGGCAGCCCGACCCTTGCTTCAACAGTAAAGCGCTTCCCCTGAATTAATCGTAAACTTTTCCCTCCTTATTTCGTTTTTTTCCTTGTCGGTAGTTACTCAGAGCCGGCTTCTTTTCCATCGCTGTCATCCATAAGTCCCTCTCCGCCTCTCTGGCCTTCCGCTTAATGCTCCTTGTTGCCATATCGCCCGCACTGCCAGCCGTATATTTACTGGTGAGCCTCCTAGTTCTTTTCTCCACTGCGTGTCAACGCTTTTTTCTATACAAATACCTGAAAACCTTCTCTGCCCATCTACTCTCCTTCATTTTCCTCAGCCTCTCTTCGAATCTCATTTTGCTCTGCGCTTCCCTCACTTCAAAGCCTGTCATCCCATATCACCCTTTACCGCCTCATTTGTCGTCTTCCCGTGAGCGCCCAACGCGAGGCGGCACCACACCGTCCTTTGATTTACATCCATTCCTGATTGCACCTCTGACTTCATGCACCCCACTGAGTTCCCAAATGTAAGCCCCGGAACCATCACACCCTTCCACAGCCCTCGAAGCACCTCGTACCTATTGTATCCCCATAAAGCTCTGTGCTTCATAATTGCAGCATTCTAATACGCCACACTCGGACGACGCAACACTTCCTCTGCTTCCACCGATACGCGATGCTCCTAGGTGTCCCTCTCTCCACTTTCTTTTATTTCTTTCGGTGGCCGTGAGAGCGCGCGCTGTGCACTGTGCTGTGGCGCACCCGACAAGACCGGCATGGCTCGTCGCTTTCGTCGCGTCTTCCTTGAACGTTGCAACGTAATATTGTGTTAAGGCGGTGGCCACACGTCGGACGATAAGCCCTGATTTCGTTCAGCTTGCCATCTCATCAACGGCAATGTTTCAGACGCCTCAGTTGTGTAATTTTGTCCGTTGGTTGCTGGACAAGATGGCCTCCTGCAAGACCGCGTTTTTCCAAGTCAGCTGTGTGCGTAGTTCTCGGCGTCGTAGCAGTTTGGTGACGCGAGGATGTCAATTGGTGCTACATCGTGGGAATCGCTGAACTGACTGCAAGCTTGACGACATTGTGCCAGAATATTCTAGCGTACTGTACGCGCACGATTGTGCTACACTTAAAATACCGCGCTTGGCCTCGAGCGTCAACCTGGTACGCCTGTGTGCAACAAGCGTCTTGTTATCGTTGTTGCGTCGGTTAATATTGAATTGCAATTGGAATACCGTTTTTGCAAAGGTAAGTGAAGCTGTAAGTAGTTGTCCTGCTATATGCTCTCTACTCCACGAACATTACTTCTAGAATCGCATTTTATTTTGAGCTGCACGTACCAAAGGAGAATCTAGCATACGAGATACATTGCACGCGTGCGCATTTCCTATATAAATCTGAGCAATGCTACGCGTGCGCATTTCCTATATAAGTCTGAGTGATGCCATGCTCAATTTAAAGCGCATGTGTTAGAGGATTGTGGCTTCAATGGTGAAAGTGATTAGATATTCCGAAATAGGTGATTGCAATGCAGTTAGAACTTTCTCATGTGTTAATACGGTCTGTGAACAAAAAAAAAACGCTGTGTGAATGTTTGTTGGTCATTTGCTACAGTACTTTCACGCATTATTATGCAGCTGTGTGGCGGCTGTTAAAACGTTCAGCAAGTTAGATTTTGGTTTTCTTGGCCTAGTTGAGTGCTACGAGTGTTGGGCGAAGATAAAATCGCGTGTCTTTTGTGCGTTTCTTAAGCAGGCAAACAGCCGTAATAGTCATTGTTGTTGTACTGTTTGGGGTGTTCAATAAAACAAGAATGCTGTTTTGTACTGCAACAATTTTTATTTCATCTGTGTTAACAGATCACGCAAACAACTTGGACACATGCACGTAAGAAACGTACGCAGTGCATCACGCGCACGCATAAAAAACGGACCTGTCATTTTAAAACAAATAATATAGAACAATCGACGTAACAGACGGCATGGTTGTCTAGTGGAGCAGCGTCGGCAGTACAAATATCAAACCAGAATGAAACATGAATAGAAAAACGGAGAGTAACAGGCGCTTTGCCCACGGCTTCTATGAACCGCGCATATCCACCTATCGCCACCGTCCGCCGTTGGTGGCGCCACCAGTACCACTGAAAGCAGCAGCGCACGAGGCGGATAGAAGTTTAATTTCGTCAACGATATAACACACTGCGAGGTGGTGGCTTTAGCCCAAGCCTTACTCATAGAATTCATCTATATCGAAATATAGCTCTCGGACGCTGGCCTGGCTGTCGCACCGCTTTCCCCGCTCGCCCTGTAAGAATTAACGGCCAGGCTAGACGGAAGACACGACGCGCGTAGCGTTTCTCCTCGCGTTTCGCGGCGCTTTGAAGGAGTGCATATCGAGTATCGGTGTTCATTAGATGCGAAGTATCTTAAGGCCGAGCTCAATGCGGTGGTGTGCGGCGTGACCACCCTTACTGCGCATACCCTCTCCATACACCTCTCCACTCACCCTTTCCACTTTCCTTCTCCCCTTCCACTCTCCACCTTCCCTCTCCCCTTCCCCTCTCCCCTTCCCCTCTCCCCTTCCCCTCTCCACTTTCCCTCACCCCTTCCCCTCTCCCCTCCCCCTTTCCACTCTCCCTCTGAAACGCGGGCTAGACATGCCGAAATTCTCTCCTGCGCAACGCCGCGATGAGCTCGAGCGCATGCGCGTCCCCTCCCCTTCTCTCTCCTCTCCTACGCTGCCCCCCTCTCGCCCGCCTGTCGACCGCGTTCCCCGCTCGCCCTGTGAGAATTAACGGCCAGGCTAGATGGAAGATACGACGCGCGTAGCGTCCCTCTTCGCGTTCCACAACGCGAGGTCGGTAGCATGCCCAACGAACGCCAACGGAACGCGATCGTGCAAGTGCTCCGGCTTCGCATCGCCTCATGGTCCCCTTTAGCGGGAGATGGTGTAATTTTTATGTTCTTGTTGATGCCATCTTTGCGTGGGGTTCACCATATGCGGTACCTACGTATATATTAAGAACTTCAGCTGCCACAAGGGTTAAATGATGATCGTTAGTCGTCGGTGCGGAGATGTGCCACTAGGCGTCAGCCTGAGTGCGTCCACATCAAATGGTGCTATATCTGCCAAACAGTAGACATTGTAGAAGCTCTCATATACTAGTGCACTGTAAACAGTCAACTACTTCTGTGACTACACGTTTCACTTTCGTGTTATACCAATTCCTATGACAGAGGGATCAGCCACCTTTCTTTTTTTCACTTCCTCTAATTTCATTGCAAGTACTCATAAATATATATTTATCGGACAATGGGCTTGCTCAAAAATAGCATTGAACCGCGCCCAATAAATGTTACCATTCCTGAAATACACGCTTCGCAACCGCAACCTTCAAGCGTGTCTCCTGAGGAGTATATCTTGTCAGTCTTACATTATTTATTGCATTTGAATAGCTTTTGGTGTAGCGCGAAAGGAAACACGCACACGAGAATGCACATAGGAACACCAAGAATATTCAAATGAGTAACCAACAAGCCCACGTTGCAACCCTCATTTATTGCAGCCGCCACGGTGGTACATTGGTTACGGTGTTCGGCTGCTGACCCGGAAGTCGCGGGTTCGATCGCATTTCGATGCAGGAAAAATGCTAGAGAGGTCCATGTACTACGTGATGTCACTTCAAGGTAAAGAACACCACATGCGCAGTTCAAGAATAAAAGCGCTAACATGACAGGGACAAGAAAGGGCACGACACGAGCGCTTAAAGGGACACTAATGGCAAATATTAAGTCGGCGTTGATTGTTTAAATAGCGGTCCAGAAACCTCGTAGTGCTACTTTTGTGCCAAGGAAGTGCTTTTCTTTAAATAAAATCACGTTTTAGTGGTCCGCATCGTGTTAGCGCGCTTCAAATCACCCGCCTGAAAGCGGCCTTTCCGACGTCACTGTTTCCGTGCCCAACGTTGCCCGCCTTTACTGCACGGCGGCGTGCTCTGGCGGCATGCACCAATCGGGCATCCGGCAACATCACATGTATGCGGCATTTTGTCGAACTTTCGGTCACAGCGACTTTCACGAGCATGCAAAACACACGCGGCAGTACGCGATACCGAAACTACCACTGAGACGCGACTGCGTGAGCGAATCCGGGCGCCAGGTGAAGCGCAGTTCGGCGAAAGCGGAATCTTTGAACCACGCGCGCCATTCGCCATCGCAACGCCAAAGAGGTTCTTTTTTTCCATGAACCAAACAGGAACGAACGAGCCACATTTTATTACGTCTCTTGATGCACGAAATGTTCTTTTTTTTTTATTGCAGCTAGTATGATTACTAGTGATTAATTGTAGTCGGACGCTCTCACGTCATTGCGATCAGTTCCAAAATGTCCGGCTCATGGCGCTCATCGTGTGATACATTTAGCTTAATTTCTCGGTAAGTAGGGCACTGCTGTTGATAATATTGCCCTTTTAGACGTTGTCATACATTTAGCTTTCACTCTGACATAAATTGTTATTTGCCTTTAGTGTCCCTTTAAGCGCTCTTGTTGTGGCTATTCTTGTTCCTGCCGTGTTAGCGCTTTGAATTTTTGAACCAGTAGCAACTACAGCTTGCCTTGCCGTTTTGCAACACCAAATGATCTACATTTCCGGAGCTTCCACCACGGCGTACCTCAAATCATATCGTGGTTTCAGGACGTTACACTGCCCCAGGTAATATTATTGCAACATATCTTGTAGTATTAAAATTAAGAATTCTTCGCTTTTTTTCGGTCACTCTATGTCATTGCACTGCACTGCATTGAAGCGAAAATGTTTGCGATATATAGCAGCATTTAAAAGCCCTACGAAGACACCATAGGGGAGAACACTCGTTGTGAAGACTTCGCACTCGGTACACATAGCTAAAAGGAATTTCCTCCAGCTTGATATGGATTGATCAACGCAATTTAAACGTGCATTCGGAGCGGATCAGACAGATATGCACAGTCGTTCTGTATGGTGCCATTCTGTCTTCATTCTGCTATCTACTCTTTACGCTCTCCACTGTCCCTTTTTTTTGTTGCAGACACCGAGAAACTCTACTCGCGCGCTGCGGAGATGCTTGCATCTAGCTACGGCAAACAATTTACCTGGGAGCTTGACAGGCGCGTGCTGGGCACACCAGACTTCGACGCGGCGCGCACGATCGTCGAATCCCTTGGCCTGCCGATCACTCCGAGCGAGTGCATGGAGAAGCTGAACCAGATCTGCGGGGAATATTACCACGACTGTGACCTAATGCCTGGTGAGCGCTTAACTGTTGATATCCTTATGCCACACTGTTGGCGCAGCAGCCGCAAGCGGCTGTAATCCTTCACATTCCACGTTGACAACCGTAGAGCTTTAGGTTTAGTGCAGTATTTTGTGAATTGCATTGCATTTCACAATCGCCTTCTTTCCAGATGGCGGTTACCAAGAGCGACACGCGACACAATGGGACCGGACGTCAACATTAAGCTGCTTAAAACAGGCCAGGGATAATAATCATAATTGCAGAGCTTTACGTCCCAAAATCACGATATGATTAAGGGGGATGCCGTAGTGGGGGGCTCCTGAAAGTTCGACCACCTGGGGCACCCAAATCTATGTACACGGGCCTTTAGCATTTGCGCCTCCATCGAAAATGCGGCCGCCGCGGCCGCATTTTTGTTCCCGCCACCTTTGGATCAGCAGCCGAGCGCCATAACCACTACATCACCATGGCGGGTAACATGCCGAGGATGACAAGGTGTCTTTGACATAGATATGTGCTCCTGTCGAAACGACGGCCAGCCTCTCTGAGGCACTTCCTCCTGCTCGTTCAACCTATCCCCAGCTTCCACTTCTGAATTTCTGGATATTTTGCCGAACTTCGCAGCGCACCAAACTTCAGCCATCACTAAAGCTGCTCAGGTCTCGTGAGGCGGATATACCAGTGATTACTTTCCGCGGTTGCGGTAACAATGCGCTACACATGGTACATCTCCTATGGCCTTCCGTGGTGGTTACCATAGCTGACCAGTGTCCCTTAGCCCAATCCAGAACTTCAATGAGACGGCGACTTGAACAAATGATTAAACTGAACTCTTCTTACACATAAGGCTGGTCCTTATACATGACGTTATTGTATACGGGTTGTTCTAAGACAAGTGCAGCACACCTCATACAACACATTCAAACAAATAGCTGCCGCTGCCGTATACGTGTTTGTACTGCTAGTATTTTCCTGTGAAATACTGACTGCAGTAAACATGACCTTTCAGTCTTAGTCAAGGGCCCCACAGGTCTTAGCCACCCATCCAACCTCGTCGAGCAGCGCTAGCCGGTTGGACAGATCAGAGCTGGACAGTCGCCCCTCCCAATGCTCCAAATTATGTATTGATGTCATGTTTGTGTCTGTCAGGTGTGGGGGATGCTTTGAGCAGCCTCGGGTAATGTGGTATAATGTTGAATATTCTCCACACCAAGGGCAGGAACCTCTATAGCGCATCGGAAACATGGTGTGTAATCTTTTTCAGTGGGGGGATGAACCCTGGTTTGAATTCTTCTCCAACTGATGGCCTCCGTTCCTGCTAGATGTTTTTGGGAGGGGAGTATACTTGTCCGGTAAAATGCTGTTGAGCAAGCAAGTCCGTTGCGATTGTAGGGCTTTAATTTTGATAAAGCGTTTCGACTTGGAATTCTACTGAGTAGGTAAATGTCACTGCTCGTAAAGTTAATGCACGAGCCATGGCTTCCGGCCACTCATTTCCCCCTAACACCTGGTTTACTGGCCGCAAACTTTGGCTACCTGGCGAGCACTTATCTCGCAAGGAACGGCGTTAATCAGTGATTAAAATCAGATCAAGTAAGTGAACACGTTATGTGTGTATCTTATTTCATGTTTATCTTTACTGCATTCGCTATGTCGTGCAGCGATGAAAGAAGACTGAAGTCTGAAGATCTTCAAGCGAAGTTGCGCGTATGCAGGCGCTGAACGTCTCCTGCGCCACCTGAAGGCTCACGGTGTTCCCATGGCTGTCGCGACGAGCACCACGCCTGCTTTGTTCGATCTCAAGATGTCACGGCATCGAGACCTTGTGCCACTCTTTCACCACGTGGTCTGTACCGGCGGAGGAACGAAAGTAAAGCGCGGCAAGCCACACCCAGACATCTTCCTCCTGGCTGCGTCAATGTTCGACGAGAAGCCGCCTTCCGAAAAGGTGTAGTCGATGTCAAATGTTGTGTACTTTTACTGCTCTACATGGTGTAAACTTCTATCGGAACCAGCTCTTCTGAACCCTAGACGTTTTGCTTACATTTTTGCTGTTAGCGACGTGAGAGTCCGGAGAGGTAGTGCGATCTGGCCGGGCCGAGCTGAATCAAGCAAGTACAGAACTGTCTTTCCAGAGAGCTAGACCGTTCTAGTTCTCTTCTCGCGTAAACTTTCGGCAGCGGCCTAGTACCGAATGAGTCCACTTTTTAAACGTCTTTTCCTGAAGGCCACTAGGTGAAAAGACACGTGTGGTTGCAGGAGGCATCACAAGATGTTGATACCATCGTCCGGTAACTAAAGGCCCTGTACCGGTAGCGCAATGTTGTTTGCTCGCGTGTTCGCCGACGCAAGGAAGAAAACGACAAGTGCGAGGAGCAAACCGCACCGGCAGACTGCTGGGTTGCACCCCCAGCTGAATCGCCACCGCCCCTTCGCCGCCGCGAACACCCGCGTCCTTGAGACGTCGTCGTTCGTTGGCACGCCGTTGTGGACTCTAGTCCTGGCATAAGTGCTGCTGGCAAAATAGTGAGAACCTCGAAGTGGAGCGGAGTAGGTGACTGCATCCCTCCCCTCCTCACCCCCCTTCATCAGTGATACGTGCCAACCGCTGGGACGTATCCGGGTATGCAAGCCAGCGGCGGAACAGGCATCCGCTCGCGACGTTTTGTTCCTGGAGTGTGCGAACACGCGAGGAAACAAAATTACGCGTACCGGTAACCCGGCATTCCGTAACACCCTTTATACCGGAATACCGGAGCAGCTAAAGCCTCTATTAGGTTGCTTTACGCAAAAGCGCTCAAATTAGTCTGTTAATCGCCCCGAAGACTTACGTCACGGCCTCGTTCGGTTTCTTACACAATCGTCGAAATTCTGTGAGTGCATGTGCCTTGAATAAACGCTTACTTGTCTTCCTCGCCGTTTGTCCACAGGTGTTAGTGTTCGAAGACGCTCCCATGGGAGTCACGGCTGCTCTGGCTGCTGGCATGCAGGTAGTTATGGTTCCGGATCCTCGCGTTGACGAAGAAAACCGGCGTCGAGCCACCGTGTGCCTTGGCTCGCTGCTTGAATTCAAGCCACAAATGTTTGGGCTCCCACCTTTTGATGAAACCTCGCGGAAGGGCTGACTAGCCCCAAGGATTCGGACATTGAAGATTATACATCGTCTCTCATACTTTCCGACAGTGCGGACACTCTCTTTTCGTGACATTTCGAGCAACAGCGGCTCCTCTTGGGCGAGATGAATAATAGGTTTGTCCTAAATAAAAATTAACATATCAATGTTTACAGATTTCCGATACAAGTGTTAATAATAACAATATCTGGAGTTTAACGTCCGAAAACCACGATATGATTATGAGAGACGCCGTAGTGTAGGGCTCCGGAATTTCGACCTCCTGGGGTTCTTTGATGTGCACCTAAATCTAAGTACACGGGTCTCAAAACATTTTCGCCTCCATCGAAAATGCAGCCGCCGCGGCCGGGATTCGATCGCGCGACCTTCGGGTCAGCAGTCGAGCGCCATAACCACTAGACCACCGTTGCGGGTCCGATACAAGTGTTAGGCACGAGTGAATTTGTCGTAAGATTTAGAGAAACAGTCATGAATTACAGCGATCTAGTGGCATGCTTTTATCGTAGTATTGTGAGAAATATACTACAGTCTCCACATTGCGTCTTGCAAGTTCGCGACAGAATGTCCAACGAGGCTGAATGTCCACCGAGTCTGAATGTCCAACCGAGACGGAATGTCCAATGAGATTATGTCTAAGGAGTATGAATGTCCAACGAGACGGAATGTTCAATTTAGAAGAGCAGAACTTGCCGTAGTTCGAAATTTTTCAGGAAACGGATTCATTGCGTTAAGATAGCCTAAAGGAAGATCGCGTTTTCTGTGTGTTTTGTAAATCTTCAGTGTGGCGTTGGGCATCGTATTTTTGTTCCCTTATTAATTTTGCTTTACTGTATTTATCACAATTTCAACTTTCGTTTGTTTTATTTTTATTTCGTGTTTAGTTTTCATATGTATATTTCATAAGTTCTTTTATTTTGTTCAATTACGTGCTTAATGTTATGTCAGAAGTCTGACATCACACCCCCTTAAAGAATTACGAAAGAGTGCGCTCTCGTCCACTTTTTGGGGTATTTATGTGCGTTTAGCCCCTGGGAGTGCCCGCCAGCGCCACTCGTAGCCAAGGCGGCGAGTGTGGAACACTCTTTCAGCGGGCGTTACGAGGTACGTGATTTTCGCACGTGGCGACAGCTGACCAATAAACCCGCACATTCTGCATCACGTCTGCCGAAACGAAGCCCTCGTTATCAAAGTACGAAAAAAATAGGAGGACGCTTGAGCTTCGCCTACAAGAGTAGAACGCGAGAGCGTAATCGTGTCCCGTGCGCATCTCCTTCTCAATCGCTAGCCTGGCTTCGCCTCTCGGTGCATGCCTCAACCGTGCTGTAGGGAAACGAACGAGTGTGCGCGTAACATTGGCCGTTTCAAAATATCCTAGAATGCCTACTTCAAGTACAGTTGTTAGCTGCCCACTGCGCCATAATTCTTCCTTTCGCGAGTCAACGAAGGGCCGGCCCACTACGCGTCCGTAAGGCAACACGCGATCCTACGCAGCTGGTCACTTTGTTGACGCTTTTGCAGAAGGGACACCAAGTGACATTTCAATGGTTGCCAGGTCACTGCGGCGTGCTTGGCAACGAACATGCCGATAATGCTGCTCGGTCAGCTTTGCAAGGAGACAAGGAAGAGGCTATACCTCTTTCAAGGTCTGATGCTGCTGCCATGCTTCAAAGGATGGCAAAGAATATTTCGCACTCAACACTGAATACGTCAAGAAGCCAAAACTATCGGCAACACCACCTAAACGAGTTGCGGCGACTTCAAATACCATCTGGACTCCGCCGAAGAGAGGCCACTCTGCTATGCCGCTTATGGCTAAGAGTGGCTTTCACCAAGTCATATTCGTTTCGAATAGGGATGGCCGACAACGCTCTTTGCGACGCCTGCGGCACCGAGGAGACCTTGCAACATATCTTCTGCGACTGTCCTCGCTACGCTGCGCAGAGACGATCCCTGGTATTCGCTCTCGCTCATCTTCACAACAGACCGTTGACACTAGACACGATTCTCCAATGTCATCCTGATAAGTCATTGAGAGTTCAAGCAACCAAGGCATTGCTCAAATTCCTAAGGACAACAGACTTACACGAGCGGCTGTAGACTTTTTAATGATGCCGCATACCGCACAAGACTGCCGCTCTGCGCTTTGACGTTATGTGTGTGCGTGTGTGTTCCCCTCTCTTTCTCTCTTTCTTTACTCTTCTTTCGATCTCCCCCATCCCTTCCCCCTGTACAGGGTAG
Organism: Rhipicephalus sanguineus; assembly: GCF_013339695.2. Lineage (NCBI taxonomy): Eukaryota > Metazoa > Arthropoda > Arachnida > Ixodida > Ixodidae > Rhipicephalus > Rhipicephalus sanguineus. The sequence goes on along the minus strand of NC_051182.1, from coordinate 114,218,349 downwards.
CATACCGGTTATGCCAAACTGGTTAACATCCCTGTCTTTCCTCTCTCCCGTTTTCCTTCCTTCCTTGCAGCTGATGATTAAATATGTCTCAGCGCTTTGTAATGGGTAGGCCTTTAAAACACCCACTCGTGGCGCAATTCACATGTTTCGACGCCTGGCGCGCTTCTACCACGCAATATTACATGCGTTAAGGAGACTCCTGCTACATGACATTCATATCGTGTTTTTTTTTCTGAAGCAGTTTCGTGCGATACCGTGGCTCGATCGTAGAGCTCGTGTTTGGCACGCACACGGCCTGGGTTCGATTCTCACTCAAACCGAAGTCTTTCTTTATTTCTTTTATTTGCATCTTTCTCGATTTTTCGGTCACGGACAAGGTGATTTTTCGCTCACAACCAACGCCGCCGACACCGACACCGGAATTTCTGCGAAACGCGCTCTTTAACGCTGTCGCGTTAATAAGGGGTATCGTTCGAGGGGCTCCTTTCTTCGAAAGGTGTGGGTTTGGATTCCACCGATGGAAAGGGTGACACTAAAGTTACCCACAATATTGGGTCTACATTGCCGAGTTACATGTAATTTATTAAGTAGAATTTCGGTTCCTGCAACTGGCGACTCATTTTAATTTTCCGACCAAGATGGAATGTACAATGAGATGGAATGTGCAACCGAGACTCAATGTTCAACGAGACCAAATGTCCAACCGAGACCGAATGTCCAACGAGCGCGAATGTCCAACGAGCCTGAATGTCCACTACTGGACATTCCGTCTCGCTGGACATTCAGTCTCGTTGGACATACAGGCCGCAAACGTCGTTACGCTAACAAAAGAATCGCGGGCAGTTTGCTCTAACTCGCGCAAAGCTTGACAGAGCGAAGCACAGGCCCGTCGCCGCTCGTACTCCCCGTCGACCGACACGCCTTGCTTCGAGATGCGCCGCTTCCTCCTCTGGAGTGCGCAGCCAGGCTATGCACTATACGGCGGAGGTTGCGCGCGATGTTTCTATTGGTGGGCGTTGCTTAATGGGCAAAAAAACAGCTCGCAGACGGACGGGGCGAAGAACAGGATCTGCGCGCTGTTTTTTGCCCATTATGTATCGCCAACTAGCCCAACTTTCAGTCTTGCTGGACGTGGCTTAGCTACTGCGCATGCACGGCTTAGCTAGGTGGTACGCTATCTGGTCGCTAGACTACGCTTCCTCTTTCTTTCTATCCTTTTCTTTCTCTCTACTTCTTTCTCTCTCTTTCATTGATATTCTCTCTGTCTCTCTTTGTTTTTTATGCATTTCTTTTTCTCCCTTTCATTCTTTCTCGGCTACGATTTACTCTCTCCCCTCCTCCTTTCCCTCCCGCTAACCATCACATATCTACGCTCACTTCCCTTTCTCAACCCCTTGATGCACTACACTATAGAAGGCTATGCTAAGCTCTGCTAGCGTGCTTGGATAGCCAAGTGGTTGGGACTCTCACCTTCGGATCGAGGGTACGCGGGTTCGAATCCCACCTTGTGAAGAATGTTTTTCGGCAAGAATTTTTCTCTTTCTTCACATCTTTCTTTCCGTCTCTCTGTACGTTTCTCTCTTTCTTTCTTTCTCTCTTTGTCTCTGTACTCGTTCTCGGGGTTATTACAGGCCACAGCAGCGGTGAGTACTAGTGATATCTGCCCAAGTTCTGTGGCAAATACTCGTTAAGATGATGATAGTGTCTGTGATCGACTCGCAAGGAACGATTTGCTAGACAGCTTCGCTGTTAAATATGATTGCGCTACCGCCCCACGTTACCTAAAAAAATTGACGCGCTACCATTACCGTTACCAAAAAAAGTAACGCAGGTTACTGCTGCTGCCGTTCCTCCGTGTTCAGATATTTCAACCAGTTCGTCTTCGCTGCAGGAGACCACAGAAACAATGTTACAAAGCTCATACTTATATTTCACATAAAACGTCTAGCCCAAACACCGATTTTATGTGAAATACTGCGCCCCATTGTAAAGTCACTTTTTTTAATGTGGCATTAAACGCAAAATTAAATCTCATCATAAACGCTCTCCTCAAAGACTACATCACTGAACCCTCAACAAATTTACACTAATTTTGACGGTGTGATTGTACTAACAAGACAGATGCTAAAATTTTGTAGCTGTAAAGTAATGTTTAGACGGCTTAGTTCCGACGAAAAAAAAGGAAAGTATTTGCGCACATGTGCAATGTTTTACCTCACTGCAAAAACAGCTAGTCGTTCTGTGAAGGTGTTCAAGGTGAGCCTCGTTCGCTCAGAAACTCAGTTACCGGAAACGTACACCCACAGTTGCGGATGAAAAGCAACAAACTTTGTTTATAAAACAAAGTTGATAACTTAAGCAACATCTGCATGCCAAAGCTGCTCAATGCTTGCCTCATTTCATGAATACGTGCTCGACGGACGCATTGGATGGCATTCCTATTGCCATGCCAACACCTAGCTGGCCGCCAGCAGTTTGTATGCACCTGCGAGAAACGAACGTTGGGGTGCCTATGACGCGAATGAGTTTTGCGTAAAACTCCCGGGATAATTGGAACAAAAAGTAATAAGTAGCGCGACAGACGCCTCACGTTACCGAGAAATATTGACGTTAGTACGTTATCTATTACAGTTCCGAATGGTGACGCGTGCGTTAACAAAAAAAAATAATAACGCGTTCCCAGTAGCGCCATTGCTTGCCACGTGTTACCTCCAGCACTGAGTCCAATCCTCCAGGGCTCGTCTTTCCGTTGATGCTTCCCTTCAAATTCGAAATCAGGGGACACCTGTTAGCAGGTCGATGACACTGGCGCTCATCCTGCACACGGTCATTGTGTACTGTGGTGCTGCTTCTCACGTAATGAAAGCAGGCAATTTCAGGGGATTCTTTCTTTGTTGATGCAAGAAACAAACGGGCATCAGGCGCGTTACCCGCAGGTCGGAGGTTCGGTCCCACCTCGCGGCAAGTTGCCTTCTCATCCATTTTTCTTTTCTTCACACTTGTATTGCAATTCCTACAATACAGTTAAAACAGTACCGTTGGTTTTCATTAATGAGCCCCTAAACCACCTCCTATAATTGTTCAACATTTCAAGTAAACGCGCTTGTGGAGTTCCGAATGCTTTCACGATTAGCAACGTCAAACTCGGCACCGCGGGCGCTCCAGAAGTTCCAAGAAACGATCCCGTCTCCTCTCCGGGCCATTCGGAAATCCTAAGCGATGGCCGTGACGTCAACAATGACGTCACCTCATGTCATTCATAAAAAGAACCATAGCCTCCTCTGTACTTTTCTGAAAGAACATGTTTGTCTGCTCGCATGTAGGCACGCTCGGCGCTCTTTCTTCTCTCACGGCGAGGAGTAGCACTCGGCAGGAGGAGTTGACGTGCTGATGAACAGAGCTTAGGGAAGGAAAGAATGAAGTTAGCGAGGGTCGCTTTTGGATCATCAAACGCGTGTAACTCCGCTATAGCGGCACCGTTCCGAAAAATTGTTTGTTGAGGATTCCTGTTTCCTGTTTGTTGAAGCTTCCTGTTTGTTAAAAATTCGTGCATCACAGCAACACTACAACTAAATGTCGACCTCTGGGTAGTTTAAGGACCCTTTCAGGCTCTTCAGATAAGCCGCTTTGCAGAGTGCTGTAGCGTGCCTGGTCTGCAGCACCTTCAAACAAACAATCTACTTGACCCATACCAATGCGTGTTTCGAAAAGGTAGATCCATGACTGACCACCTGTTACGTATCGAGGCACAAATTCGTGACGCTTTCGTCCATAAGCAATTCTTTCTTTCTGTCTTCCTCGACATGGAAAAGGCCTATGACACAACATGTCGCTTTGGAATATTAAGAGACCTGTCACACTAAGGTGTGTGTGGAAGAATGTTAATTATAATAGAGAGTTACTTGTCGAATCGTGCATTCCTTCTCCGAGTAGGCAATGTGTTGTGCTGAACATTTATTCATTTATTCATTTATTCATAATACCTCAAAGGTCTCACATGGGACATTGCATGAGGGGTGGGCGAACGAAAAACTGGCTGGTCAGGTTAGATTTCATGACTTGAAAGATGGTCTTCAATGGCAGCTTTGAATTGAGCAATGTCGGTGAGGAGGGCGATATCTGATGGAAAGGCATTCCATATCCGGCAGTGTGCAGGACGAATGAACGTCGATAGGTGGTCGTATGTGCACGTGGTGGATACACAGCATTTCGGTGGGAGTGGCGAGAGGAACGATGTGCAGGAATGATGATTTGGTTTCCTGGAGGCAGCGAATGAAAAAACCTAAAAAATAATATTATACGAGCAGAAAGTGAGGGGAGGCAGAGCTGGGATTTTAGGGCGGATACACTTGACTTATCGGGATAATCGGAATGAATGAACCTGGCAGCGCGGTTCTGGACCGATTCAAGGGAATTGGTTATATTAACTTGGTGATTGTCATAAATAGCAGAGGCATATTCTAGTTTGGATCGGATCAACGCTTTATATGCAAGTAGTTTGACTGCAGGGGGTTACGGCGAAAATAACTAATAGGCGATTACAGGAATTAGTTGGAGAATATGATGGGCCCAGGACACATCACTAGATATATGTACTCCTAGGTATTTACATGTCTCGCATTGGGTTAATGTGGTGCTGTTGAGAGAGTAAGTAGGTGCTACATAGTTACGACGGCGATGAATAGACCCGTGGGAACACTTACTGACGTTGAGGGACATGTACCATTGGTTGCACCAAGCCTGGATTTCAAGGATGTCACCATGGAGAGAGGAGTCTATGGAATTTGTTATTGGATGATACAGAACACAGTCATCTGCAAAAAGGCGTATATTTGATGATACATCAACTGGAAGGTCATTAATATATATGAGAAAGGGTAGCGGTCCAAGTACGGAGCCTTGTGGCACACCAGATAAAACAGAGGAGAGACGATAAAAATGAGTTGGATGGAAGGCGATCGGTCAAGAGTTCACGTATCCAATTAACTGTGTTGGGATGTAGGTTTAGGTGCGAAACTTTATGCATGAGAAGAATGTGCGATACTTTATCGAAGGCTTTTTCGAAGTCCAAAAAGAGAGCGTCAGTGGGCGATGTTGAGATCCAGGTTAGAATGTATATCATGCAGGAATAAGATGAGCTGGGTGTTGCAAGAGTGAGCTTTGCGAAACCCGTGCTGGTTAAGATGAAAGAAGTTGACAGATGACTGAAAATTGGCAATGTGTGAATGTAAAATGTGCTCCATTAGTTTAGAACAAACGCTGGTAAGGGAAATGGGATGGTAGTTGCTAGGATTCGTACGGTCGCCCTACTTAAAAACGGAAATTATCAACTTTCCAGCCAGAGGGGATCGATCCAGTGGAGAGGGAATGCTGGAATATTAACCCAAGGAAAAGACTGGTGATGTTCTTGGTGTTCTTTAATACCTTAGCATTTATGCCATCAATGCCACACAAAGATGAATTTTTTTAATGACTCAGTACTTCTAACAATGCCGTTCGCGTCAAAGGTGATGTTTCCCTTTGGGGGTAATTAGACCGTGGCAATTGAGGAAGAATTTCAGGGCATTCGCCAGTGAACACAGAACAGAAAGCAGTGTTTAAAGCATCAGCAGTCTCGGATTCCGGAACAGGGGAGCCAGCACTGTCGCGGTGAAAAACAGTGCTTGACCCCTGGGGATTAATGCATTGTCACAAGCGTTTCGGGTTAGTGTGCAACATGGAGAGCAACGTGGTTGAACAAAAGCCACGTTTGGCGTCTGCGACATGCTTCTCATATTGCTTGACCACAACGTGGTATTTCTGCCACTGAGAGTCAGATTGAGAGGAGTTAGCAGAACGAAAGAGATGTTTCTTTTTATTGTTTAGACGTTTTAGTGTTGTGTTAAACCATGGAGATTGTTTCCGTTCACTTATTGTTATGGTGGGAACGTATCTTTTAGCTAGGCGCAGAAATTCAGATTTAAACAGAAACCAGTTAGTTTCGAGTGAATGGTGGTGAAAGTCCGTCTCAAAGTTATCATTAAAGGTTGTTAAATCTTCGGACATGCTGTTGGGATCTCCTCTGTCATAAAGCGTGAGTGTTTTTTTTTTATTCTTGTTGGATTGGACATTTGAGATGAACAAGTAGCAAGCAGTATCTTATGATCACTGAGGCCATTCAGGTACGCGATATCGGAAAGTTTTTCAGGGTGCGAAGTTAATATTAAATCTAAAATGTTAGCCGAATGGTCAGTAGTGCGAGTGGGATTGTTGACAACTTGCGATAACCCAAATGTAAGACACGTGTTGACGAATTCACTGGCCATGTTCCTTTTTGTTAGTGTGGAAGCGAGATTTGACCAAGCGATAGATGGGAAATTAAAATCACCAAAAAGCTAGACAGGCGTGTTAGGATACGACTTAGTTATCTGGCACAACGCATCGTGGAAAGCGGGCAGGAATGCGGCATCGGCAGGAGGAGGGCGATAGCAAATGCCAAGAAGGATGCGCGGGAAGGATGCAGTGCAACATAGCCATAGCATTTCAAGAGGTGATTGAATTAATATCGGGATGCATCGTAGCTCATGGCCCGTGGCGATAAGGACGCCACCACCGTGGGTGTTGTCGACTCGATCTTTGCGAAATATATCGAAGTCAGGAAAAAGGGGCAGGATCTCGGAATCGCGAATGGATGAGTTAAGCCACGTCTCAGTAAGCAAAACAACATTACACGAAGATGAGCTGATGAGGTCACATAACGAATCACGTTTTGTAATGACACTACGGATATTAGTATGCAAGAACGTTATGGAAGAACGATTACGTTGAGGTGTTTGAGGTTTAGAATGGGGTAACTGCTAGGATTTGCGCTCAACTACTTTGTCAGCCTGCTAGTCGTAGACGAAGGTTTTACCGTCAGAGAGAAGTTTATGGTAACGCAGCTTGAGCTGGAGGTTGTTAGTCTTTCCGTATTCAATAAGGCGTTTGCGAGCTAGTCGAATTGCGGGGGAAAAATCTTCGGAAAGCCCAAAACTATCTCTCTGCAGCTATCTCTCTTATTCGAGAATCCGTGTGTCTATAAATGGTGGTCGTGCGGCAGAATTCTGGGGTGCAACCACAGGCGGCACAGTGGGCAGACAAATGGGAGAACGGCGCACCCTTTAAAGAGCTATGGTGCTCACACAGGCAAATGTTGAGGCAGCGCGCCGTTTGCCCCACATAAACCTTACCGCATGAAAACGGAATAGAATAAACGACATTGTTTTTGCAAGGGACAAACTGCATGCGTTGCTTGACGGCGCACGTTCTGCTAGACGGCATATTCACATTCCTGGACAACACATCAACTCTGGCACAGAAGCTGTGGAGCTTATTTTCGGCAAAAAAGTGAACATGAATGCCACACTTGTCGGCGATCTTTTTTGCACGGTGAGAAATACCATGAATATGCGGAATCACTGCTAGCCTCTTACCCTTTCCCGATTTTGCATTAGGAGGTTCTGCTTGTACATTTTTAACTTTGTTCAAAACTTTTAATGATGCGGAAACAATGGCATCGTGGGGGAAGGCTGCATGTTCCCGACGTTGAACTTGAGATAAAAGACTGGAGGACATTTTGTGAACACAAGTCTTTGTTAAGACAGAAACAAATGGAGTTAACAGCGATGCCAGGTTTTACAGTTTTCAAACGACTGGAGGAATAACATAGCAAGAGCTTCCTGTACATGGCGGAAAGCTCCCAGCAAACGTGGCCCTCATTAAACGTCAAAGACAAATGCAGAAACTGAATAGCCCCTTACAAAGGACCTTCACACGTAAAAGGCAGGCCTTGTCCTCTTTCTTTGAAGCATTTCACAATATTGAACATGTGGTGTGTGAAATTGTCCGTTTTTAGCACAATCATATAATCATCCACATAACGAAAAATCTTCATCACCATTCCTTCCAGATTTTTTGTCAAAACATTGTCAACGCTGCTGAGAAAAATATCGCATAGCACCGGGGTTACCCGGGACCCTATGCAGATAACCGATCGCTGTACATACACTTCCTCGTTCCATCCAACCAAAGTTGAGGACAAATAAAACCTAAGCAGCCCAAGAAAGCTTTCAGTGCTGATACCGCACATGTTTTTAAATGTGCCTTCATCGTTCTGACCTTTGATGCTAGCCTTGACACACGTCATCAACTGCGCATGGGGAACGGAATAAAATAAATCAACGACATCAGTGCTTAAGGCCATACAATACTTGGGTTTTTCCACATATAATATTTCACTACATCATTGGAACCATTAATGAGAAAAGGGTCATTAACAGAAAGAGCTGGGGTGCTTTTGAAGAAACCCAGACACTTCACACTGCCAGGTGTGACGTTCGGTCACAATAGCACGAAATGGTAAATCAGTCTTGTGTGTCTTAGCCGTGAAAAAAGGCCTTAAAAGGTCTTCCTCAGTTTTCCCAACTGCATTAATAAGAGAGAGAAATGAACTTTATTTTTGACCAGGCTCTTTGTACTTCAGCCCTAAGATGGGTGGCCTCCTCAGTCCAGGTAGCCATGGCTCGCGGCCGCCGCCCGAGCCCTGTTCACCAATCGTAGCTGGTTAATAAGACGCTCCAAATTTAAGTCCTTTATGGAAGGGTCCCTGGTACGCTGGATGCCAGGGACCCCTCCCGAGAAAAAAGCTGAGGGATTACTGGCAGCGTGTATCGACCGCCAACTATATAATAAATTGCATGTAAGCCTTACCTCGGTGACTGGCCACCCACATCTAAAGCACGCCGCACAGATGTAACACTGTGTCGGCTACGTGCCGGACACACATAGCAGCACGGCGGTGATTCACCAACGTGTGAGAAATGTGGTGAACCACGTACTGTGCTTCACAATTTAATCCAATGCAAACAATTACACACTCTTAGAAGAAAACACTTTCCATTACCCTACCGACTGCAAATACCACTTCATCGGTAGTGATGCGCTTTTCAAACATGATTCTGTGCTCGGCTTTTTAAAAGAATTGCGTAGTTTTAACGTTATATACCCAGGCAATCCCCAGGCAATCCCCAGGCAGATCGCTGCTGCGGTAGCTACATTACAAAAGGCACCTGCCTCGCGGCCCTCGGACTCAAGGGCGTGGACGAGGCATTCGTGCTAATACCATATATCTCCATTAGAGCACTGCACGGGCCCGGGCCAGCCCGAAAGCCCGGGCCGGGCCGTCCGAAGCGTTTTCTGGCGGGCCCGGGCTGGGCTCGGGCTTGAAGCCGCGGGCCTGGGCCGGGCCCGGGCTTGAGGCTGCGGGCCGGGCCAGACTCGGACCCGTTCATTAAAAGGCGTAAGTCGGGCCTTCGAGCACACGCGAATGTTATGCATTCCATGGTCAAAGGTATACTGTGCCAAGCTGAAGTGACACGTATATATATATATATATATATATATATATATATATATATATATATATATATATATATATATATATATATATATATATATATTGTAAAAGAAGAGAACAGAGACAACGCCCTTGCTGCAGGCCGGCTGTTCTTATTCTCCTTCGTCTTCCTTCTCTTCGCCCGAGCCGAGCATGCGCCCGTGCCCGAGCGCCGCTGTCTTCATTACACTCGGCCACACTGCGAGCACGGTGTCCTGCCAAAAAATGACCCTTCAATGGCGGTGGTCGTTTCCTCGCTGGTAAACCATTCAGAGGTCCTGGGTCCTGACCCATCATAGAGACGCCGGCTTCTAGAGACACCGATGCTTCTGGCGGGCGGCATTGGCTGCCTCGCAGGGGCCGCTGACGGCCACGCTGCGACACTGCATGGCGAGCTGCCGAAATTGTCTCTGGCGGGCGGCATTCACTGTGCCTAGACGGTCGGTCTTCTGTACGTGGTGACTTGTCTTGGCTAGCTGCTGAACATTCTGGGGGGCGGCATTGGCTGTGTCGCGGCGGTCGACCTCGGCCACGCAGCGACGGCGTAACATTCTTGCGTTTGTCTTGGATGACCTTCTTGCTCAACGGTGGCGTATTGGACACGTTGTGCTTCATTTTTTCCATCCTTTGTAGGTCTCCAGTCATGTGCTGTGGGCCCTTCCCTTCCAGGACGTCTCCTGTGAGCATGTGAGGGTGCTTCTTGTTGTTTTTGAGCCCACGTTTTCTGGTTTCCTTTACCTCCACACCGAGAAAACATGGGCGTGTCCTGGGAGCTTCCCGATGGGTATCTGTTGTTAACACGGCCACTCCTATATTTTTAGTCTCCCGTACAACAAGGTGATCGAGTGCGCCTTGGGTAGGTGACTGCTCTAGAAGCTGAGGAAGCGGCTTCAGGGACTAGTCGAGCACGGCAATGGAGGCGATGGGTTCTTCCGGTGCCTTCACTGGAGGCGTGCCAAGAACGGCAGGAGCCGACATCTCCGCGTGTCCGAGCAACGTCGAAGCTGAGGCCCGCTCGTCCAACCGCTCTGAATGAGGAGTACTCTCGGCCTCCCTCAGTGATGTTATGGCGTCGGATGCAGGCGCAGAGACTGAGACTAGCAGCGGTGTGCAGCACCTGGTTCCGACGTCTTTTGTAGAGCAGCCAGAGAAGCTCTTTGTCGTGGGTCTCGAGGGCACCGATGGGTCATGAAGGCGGTGTCCCACGTGAGCTCGATCACCGTCGGAGGGCAGATTCGTGGACACACGAGCTGCATCATTGAGGTGGTGTGCCTCGCAACTCCCGTGTGTGGCATAGGCTCGGTCGGCAGGGAGGGGGTTGCATGCATGAAAAAGTGGTCGAAAAACAGTAGTCAATCTTGCACACCACTGATGCCAGGATTGTTGTTTCACGCCTTCGTAGTTGTGCCATGCTTTGGCAGCATCACGAAGGCGGTCAATGGCCACGCACCATTTCTGTTGGTCCGTCCACGCCTTGCGAGCTCCAAGAGCGTTGACGGTGGCCACCCAATTGTCGGCGTCGTCTTGGAAGCCGTGGAATTCCGGTAGTTCGCAGGCAGCCGGTGATGGTGCTACGGTAGGCGAAACTCCGGGGCATGACGACGCCAACCAGTCGAGTTGCTATGAGAGCTCCGTGAGGGCACACCGCAGCTCTCTGCGGCTCTCGGGTGAGCTCTCTTCATGGTCTTGCGAGGCGGCGTTGGCCAACGCGGCATTGAGCGAGTGCAGTGCTGGCAAGGCGGCAGGACAGAGCACGGAGATTGACGCTGCCAAGGCGTTCACCGTGACTCGGAGTCGCGCGATGGTGGCGGAAAGCTCGGCGGCGCTCTCGGGCGATCCGCGCGTGGTGCCTGTGGTGACGTCCGAGGAGTATGACACGATCAGCGTACTCACAGAGGAGGGACCCTTGTCCGAGGGAGCTTGGACAGCAACCCTAAGCGGCTCGGGTGCCGATTGAGTACTGAGTAGGCCGTTGTCGCTGCGGGAAGCGTCCACGGCATTCCCGCGATCCTCGCCGCTGGAAGCGTCAAACACGTTCCGAGGTAACCGGTACCCGTGCGATGTCTTGTCGTGAACTGGTACTGCGGCGTCGATGAAGGAGGCTTGAGCCGCCGAGGAGGCCTGGACGCCGTCCACGGACGGTGCCTGAAGCGCCGACAGATTGGCAGGTGGAGGCGAGGAGGCATGTACGCCGTCCCTGGGCGAGAGGAGCCCGTGCGCATTGTTGCCGCGAAGTAGCACGTCACCGGACAAGTAGTTCCCCGGAATCACAATGGAAGCCTGGACGCCGTCCGCTGGTGGTGGGATGGATGCTTGCCGCGGTGGTCTACTTGCGGGTTCCATCAGCGAGGAAGCGTGACGGCGTTCCTCTGGAAGACGCGTTGCCTCAAGCTAACAGTTGGGATTCGTCGATGCCTTTCGACGACTGCGCCATTGTAAAGGAAGAGAACATAGACAACGCCCTTGCTGCAGGCCGGCTGTTTGCTTGCTTGCTTTCTTGTTCCTTGCATCTGGCTCACACCCACACCGGGGGAGTGGCCAAGAAGCCGGCGGTTACAGTGAATTGGAACATTGGGTTAACAAAGAAATTCAGGGAAATGGAAAGGTCGCATTTTTCAAGTAGAATAAGGTGATTTTCGTGACACAAGAAAAGGAAATAACGAAATAAATAAGATTTTGTTTTCGGGGAAAGGGGATGGGAAACAATAAATTGATAAACAAAGGATTAGCAAGGTAATCTCATCGTGTCAATCAGGAATTCGCAGAGGGCCCCGCAGACGTTCCTTTTACTGAATTCCAATGAAGCAGCCCCAAAGGAGAGGATATTTAGAGTACTTAGTGGTATTCCGAATTTTTTAAATAAAATTTCAAAGCATTTTTTCCTTTGGTTTTTAAACGGTGGCATCTTAGTAGATAATGGTCGATATTTTCGGGTTCGTTACAGTTGGGACACAAAGGGGATGGGACCAGACCAGACCTGTTTAAGTAGAAATTAAGCGGTGGAATACATCTTAATTTAGTGATGGATACTTCCAATTTACGCGTGGGACACCATTTATTATCCCACGGAAATTGCAAGTGTGAATATTCTGAATTCGGTATTTTAATCTTTTCTGAATCTTCAATAAGAGAAAATTTTCTGAACCTCGCCGCGATGACATAAGCTGTAGGAGGCATAACTGACAAAACTGGGCCTTCAAGGGATACTCTCGCCAGTGAGTCAGCCATCTCGTTTACAAATATTCCGCGATGACCTGGAACCCACATGAGCCTCACTAGGCGAATGTTTATGGGGATTAATGACCTGAATGTGTTTAGAATAACTGACTCCGAAGTTGTAGTGAGGGACGAACACACAGATAATGAATCGGTCACTATAACAGCTGTCGAATGATTTGCGGGAAGTTTTTGAAGGGCTAAAATAACTGCCATTAACTCCGCTTCAAATATAGGAGTATAATCTGGAAGGCGTAAAGAATATGACCAGGATAATGATTGGGAGAAGATACCCACACCTGCTCTCTTATCATTCATGGATGCATCTGTTGCAATTACATTATTAATTCCTAATTGTAAGAGGTGATCTTCGAATACGCCAATTAAGTACTTAGAGGGCGAGAGTTTCGCATTCGCTGGGAATATGTCGTCGAATTCTATTTTTACATTGGATATTGATTTATCTAATGGAATGATTTCGGAGATATTAACATTTAGGGGTTCCAGCAGTGTTTGAACAAACAAAATCTGAGGTTTATGAAGACGGGACCAGTGCTCATTGAAAAAAGCATTCGATTCAGCCAAAAATACGAATTGCAACCGTCTTGGAGTAGCTTCATATAATTTTAAATATGTTTTAACTGTCAAAATACGGAATCTGCAAGCAAGAGTGGGTACCCGAGCTTCTTGATACAACACGCTATTAGCTGTAAATTTAGGAACACCAAGGCAACTCCGAAGAGCTTGGCGCTCTAAGAGAACCAAAGGATTAATCTTGTATGCTGGCCCACGCCCATGCATGCGCCCGTGCCCGAGCGCCGCTGTCTTCATTACAATATATATATATATATATATATATATATATATATATATATATATATATATCTTAACAGCACTAACAATGGGCCAGATATCACGGTTGTTCCCATGGGAGGCATAAAGATTCCGGTCTTTTATTCGAGGTTGACACATCCGATACCTTTCATTTATATTCCTTGGTATTACGTGCCAAAACCACGATATGATTACGAGGCACGCCGTAGTGGCACCGGATCAATTTCGACCACCTCGAGTTCTCTAACGTGCACCTAAAGATAAGTATATTGTCACGTGGTCGTGAAGTCGACAACGACAGCAGTCAGCGTTTTCAAGATGGAACTGTTTATTTGGCCGAACTTGCGGCCGGGAAACGGAAAGGTAATTTACAGCAATACACACTGTATGCACTGATAGCGGCGTACAGAGCGTCGACCGTCGATCAACTGACAATCGGTCAAGCGCGTCGGCTTTTATACAGGCGCTATCGAACTTTCCAGCGATATCGCTGGTGGCGGTGTTATCTCTCGATAAAGCTGGAACATTCGCTTGCGGCGCGAAATCTTAACAAAACGATCTACTACAATCGAGAAGCTTCTCGAACACTGCTTCGCGGACAGCCTCGAGCGTTCATAACCGTCCTTGCTGGTCAAACCCAAAAGACATCAAAATAAAACAAGAAGTCGGCGTGGCATTGCCCCCCTCTGAAAAAGCATCGTCCCGATGCTTGTGAAAGAACAAAGAAGAGAAAAAAAACAAGTGCATACATAAATTACAATAACAAAGGTAAAGGTAGTGTCCCCAGGTTCGCTAACGTGCAAAAAACGGCTTAAGGCGCACGATATGGACGACTTCAGGTCGTGCGCGGCGTCGCTGGGAGTTCGTATTGCCTTCCGGGATGACCTCGTAGTCAAGAGCGCCGAGACGTCGAAGAACCTTGTACGGTCCGAAGTATCGCCGAAGGAGTTTTTCGCTAAGCCCACGTCGGCGTATCGGTGTCCAGACCCAGACACGGTCGCCGGGCTGGTATTCGACGAAGTGTCGTCGAAGATTGTAGCGACGGCTGTCGGTATGCTGCTGGGTCTTGATGCGCAGGCGGGCGAGCTGTCGAGCTTCCTCGGCACGTTGTAAGTAAGCGGGGGCGTCGAGGTTTTCTTCGTCGGTGACGTTCGGTAGCATGGCGTCATCTGCGTCGTTTCTTGGACGGCCGTGTTGTAAGCAAAGGTCACGTACGGAAGGATGGCGTCATATGTATTGTGTTCGACGTCGACGTACATGGCCAGCATGTCGGCGATGGTCTTATTTAGACGCTCGGTGAGGCCATTGGTCTGCGGGTGGTAGGCGGTGGTGCGGCGGTGGCTCGTCTCGCTGTATTTTATGATTGCCTGAGTTAGGTCCGCAGTAAAGGCGGTACCTCTGTCTGTGATGAGGACCTCTGGGGCGCCATGACGCAAGACGATGTTCTCGACGAAGAACTTGGCTACCTCGGCGGCACTGCCTTTGGGCAAGGCCTTCGTTTCGGCGTAGCGGGTGAGGTAGTCAGTTGCTACGACGATCCACTTGTTGCCGGAAGTCGACGTCGGGAACGGCCCCAGTAGGTCCATTCCGACTTGCTGGAACGGCAGGTGAGGTGGTTCGATTGGCTGCAGAAGTCCCGTGGGCCTAGTCGGCGGTGTCTTCCGTCGCTGGCAATCTCGGCAAGTCTTACGTAGTGGGCGACGTCGGCAGCAAGGCGTGGCCAGTAGTATTTTTCCTGTATTCTGGCGAGCGTGCGGGAAACACCGAGGTGGCCAGCCGTCGGGTCGTCGTGTAGGGCCTGGAGGACTTCTGGTCGCAATGATGAGGGCACCACGAGATGGTAGTCGGTTCGAAGTGGCGAAAAGTTCTTCATGAGAACGCCGTTCCGTAAGAAAAACGACGGCAGTGCTCGCTTGAATACCTTAGGAACAACGGCGGTCTTGCACTCAAAGTACTCCATAAGGCCCCCCAGTTCCGCGTCGGCTCGTTGCCTTTCGGCGAAGTCGTCGGCACTTATAGTTCCGAGGAAGCAGTCGTCGTCCTCTTGCGGTGGCGCGTCGACGGGGGCACGGGACAGGCAGTCGTCGTCAGAGTGTTTTCGTCCGGACTTGTACACGACGGTAATGTCGAATTCTTGAAGCCTCAGACTCCATCGTGCGAGACGACCTGAAGGGTACTTCAAGTAAGCTAGCCAACATAAGGCGTGATGGTCACTGACAACTTTGAAGGGCCTGCCATAGAGGTAGGGGCGAAACTTTGACGTAGCCCAGATGATGGCAAGGCATTCCTTTTCTGTTGTGGAATAGTTGGCTTCTGCCTTGGATAGCGACCGGCTAGCATAACTGATAACCCTTTCAAGCCCGTCAGTCTTTTGCACAAGGACGGCACCGAATCCTACGTTGCTTGCGTCGGTGTGTATTTCCGTATCGGCGCAATCGTCGAAATGCGCAAGTATGGGTGGCGTCTGTATGCGTCGTTTAAGTTCTTGAAAGGGTTGCACTTGCGCCGTTTCCCACCTGAATTCTACGTTAGTCTTCGTCAGAAGCGTCAGTGGTTCGGCGATCCGTGAAAAGCTTTTGACGAAGCGTCTGTAATAGGCGCATAAGCCGAGAAATCGGCGCACGGCTTTCTTGTCGGTGGGTGGAACGAAGTCTGCGATGGCAGTTGTTTTCCGCGGGTCTGGGCGCACTACAGACTTGCTGATCACATGACCCAGAAAGAGGAGCTCGTCGTACGCGAATCGGCACTTTTCTGGCTTCAGGGTCAGTCCAGAGGTCTTGATTGCTTGAAGTACTGCCTCAAGCCGCCGGAGATGCTCGTCGAAGGTCGAGGAGAACACGACGATGTCGTCCAAATACACAAGGCACGTCTGCCACTTCAATCCGGCCGGTACGGTGTCCATGACGCGCTGGAACGTCGCAGGTGACGAGCAAAGACCGAAAGGCATGACCTTGAACTCAAAGAGGCCATCGGGTGTTATAAAAGCAGTCTTTTCTCAGGTCTCTCTCGTCGACTTCGATCTTGCCAATAAGCCGGTCTTGAGGTCCATCGAACGAAAAGTACGTCGCGTTGTGAAGTCGATCCAGGGTGTCGTCTATCCGTGGGAGGGGGTACACGTCCTTCTTCGTGATTTTGTTCAGGCGCCGATAATCAACGCAGAATCGCAGTGTCCCTGTCCTTCTTCTTCACTAACACCACGGTGACGCCCACGGACTCTTTGAAGGCTGGATGATGTCGTCGCGTAGCATCTCGTCGACTTGTTTCTTTATCGGCTCGCGCTTCTCGAGTAGAAACTCTGTAGGGGCTCTGACGGAGTGGTCGAGAATTTTCTTCTGTTATAATGCGGGGCTTAGCAAGGGGCGTTTGTCGGAGCTCGCGATGACGACGAGAAACAGTCCTTGTATTGCAAGAGCAGGGTTTTGAGCTGGTCTTGCTTGGACCTTCGGAAGGATCAGGGTTGACGTCAAAATCCGGTTCGGGACCTCTATTCGTCGAAGCAGGTTCGGCAGCATCGAAGAGGGCGAAAGCATTCGCTGGCGGCTACACATTCGTCGAAGTAGGCAACCGTCGTACCAATGTTGAGGTGTCGATATTCGTGGCTGAAGTTTGTCAGCACTACTTTGCTTTACCGTCACGCAGCTCGGCTATACCTCGTGCGACGCATATTTGACGGTTCAGGAAGTAGGTGCTGATCACCCTCGATGACGCCTTCAAGGTTCGCAGGTTTTTCGGTGCCGACGGAGAATAATGACGCTGGAGCGTGGCGGAATGGTCACCTGCTCTTCTATCAGATTCAATGCATGGTTGCCTGGCATCGCGTGGGGCGGGAGCGCTTTGTCCGAGGTTCAGTGTTATCGACTCAGACCTCAGGTCGATGACGGCGCCGTGGTCACTTAGGAAGTCCATTCCAAGTATCACATCCCGTGGAGCAGTTTTGTAGGATTACAAAGCTCGCAGGATAAGTCCGGTTATTGATGGTGACTCTCGCCGTGCAGACACCAATCGGCGTTATCAGGTGGCCTCCAGCTGTCCGGATTTCGGGTCCACTCCAAGCGGTCTTTACTTTCTTCAGCTTGGTGGCGAACGGTCCACTAAAGACAGAATAGTCGGCTCCGGTGTCGACGAGGGCTGTGACGCTGTGGCCGTCGATAAGAACGTCGAGGTCGCTAGTTCGTCGTCTCGCGTTGCAGTTAGGTCGTGGCGTGGGGTCACGGCTGCGTCGGTGTGTTCCGCTGCTTCCATTTTGCGTCGTCGGGTCTTCTTCAGTCTGCGAGATTTCGTCGTCAGGGTCTGTCTGGTTCTCGTCGTGTTCTGAAGGTTTCGTCGCGGCGTCGTCGTCGGCGGCGGAGGATCTTCGGTAGTTCGTCGTACAGCAACCGCACCTCCATCGGTTGCTGCCCTTAGTTTTGCGGATACGGGCTAGGCGACCGGCCCCGGTTTGGGCCAGTGTACTGCCGGCGGTGCGGTGACATGTAGCGGCCGGGCGACGGCGAGCGGGAAGGTCGTCGTTGTTGCCACTGTGTTCCGGTGAGGTAATCGTCGATGTCGCGAGGCCGTTCGCCTGGCTGAGGGCGCGGCGCGTTCACGGCGAATCCGCGTAGCCCCATCTGTCGGTACTGGCAGCGGCGGTACGTGTGGCCGGCCTCCCGCAGTGGTAGCAGAGCGGGCGGTTGTCAGGGGCACGCCAAACGTCGGTCTTTCGGGGGCACAGCGTTGTCCTGTCGGCGGGTGGTATGGCGTCGGTGGTGGTGGCGGCGGTGCCTGGCGGCGAAACTGCTGCGGCGGCGCGGCCTCTTGACGTGGGCGAGGAGGGGGGGACGTTGCGTCGGGCTGCAGCAGCATAGTTCATGGCTTCCGGCTGAGCCTGCGGTGCTTCGGGAATTCCAAGCGATTGCCGGACTTCCTCGCGGACAACGTCGGCGATTGAATCCACTTGATGCTGCGGCGAAGGTAACAGTTTGCGCAGCTCCTCCCGCACAATCGCTCTGATGGTTTCGCGCAAATCGTCGGTGGCCAGCGAGTGTACTTCGGAATAGGTTGCAGACAGCGGAGAGCGGTTGTATTGTTTCGTCCGCATGTCAAGTGTCTTTTCGATAGTTGTGGCCTCGGTGAGGAATTCGGTGACTGTTTTCGGGGGTTCCGCACCAATCCTGCGAAGAGGTCTTGTTTCACTCCGCGCATTAGGAAGCGGACCTTTTTCTCCTCAGGCATGGCAGCGTCGGCCAGGCGGAAAAGTCTCGTCATCTCTTCCGTGTAAATGGTGACGCTCTCATTCGGTAGCTTCGCTCTTGTCTCCAGCAAAGCAGCAGCCTTTTCTTTGCGGACGATGCTCGCGAAGGTATTAAGGAACGTCGTCCGAAAGAGGTCCCAGGTTTGAAGGCTCGATTCACGGTTCTCGAACCACGTCTTCGCGGCGTCTTCTAGGTAGAAGAAGACGTGGCGCAGCTTCTCTTCAGAGTCCCAGTGATTGAAGGTGGCGACTCGCTCGTAAGTCTCCAGCCAGCTCTCCGGGTCTTCAAACGACGATCCACGGAAAGTTGGTGGCTCCCTTGGCTGTTGCATCACTACCATTGTAGGTGGCAGGGGGTCTGTCATCGTCTCGGCGGTAGATGTGACGGTCTTCGGCTGCCTGGCGTTTTCGGGAAGGATCCCGTACTCTGGTTGCAGTCCCTTCTGCCGGCGGCTGGTTCGAGGATCCGGGTTGTCCTTAGAGTCGTCTTCTTCGCGGCTTGGGCTTGGGTCAGCGCTGCGCGGTGGCGTCCGGATCATGAAGCAGCACCTCCACCAGATGTCACGTGGTCGTGACGTCGACGAAGACAGCAGTCGGCGTTTGCAGAATGAAACTGTTTATTTGGCCGAACTTGTGGCCGGGAAAATGAGAACTAGAACTACAGCAATACACGCTGTACAATGATAGCGGCGAACAGGGCGTCGTCCGTCGATCAACTGACAAGCGATCAAGCGCGTCGGCTTTTATACAGGCGCTATCGAGCTTTCCAGCAATATCGCTGGTGGCGGCGTTATCTCTAGACAAAGCTGGAACATTCGTGTGCGGCGCGCAATCTTAACAAACCGATCTACAACAATCGCGACGCTTCTAGAACACTACTTCGCGGACAGCGTCGAGCGTTGATAACCGTCCCTGCCGGTCAAACCCGAATACATCAAAACAAGACAAGAAATGGGCGTGGCAATATTGTAGAGAATGAGGCAGAGACAGCACCCTTGCTGCAGGCCGGCTGTTCTATTCTTGTAAACTTCGTCGTTCTCTTCCTTGCACTCCCCGATTCAGCGCGTGCGAGCGCCCAAACCACGGTGCCGTTCTTCGTCATTACACTCGGCCATGACTGCGAGCGGCCGCAGCTGCCGACTGTGTCTCTGGTGGGCGGACCCGACTGTTTCCGGATTGCCACAGGTCCACTTGACGCTGGTCACGCCGCATATCTATGAACCGGGAAAGACAATGCGTATTCGCAACTCTTGAATGTCGGATCGTGTGGAGTTGGTCGCGCTGTTCGCGGTAGGTCGAGCTGGGTCGTTGTGCTCTCCTTCCCATGTGGGACGAAGTGCGAGCGAGTTTCCGAGCTGATTCTTGATGCAGCTCATGCTCTTGTGGTAGTATTGCCGTCATGTTCCCCAAGGTGCTCGAGGTGACTGTCCTTGCCAAAGGATCGCAAACATTTGCGCCGTACTGGTCAGAAGCCGTGTCATTAGCTTGAGACATGTCCTGAACTGGCAAGTCTTTCACGTCAACGAACCCAGCTGGGATAAGCACCTCAGCTTGCTTTAGGGAATCGGTGCTTGGATGGGGGCGAGCGTCCGCACACTCGGCTAATGACTGCGATTATGGTCGGCAATGATGTTGCTCCTGACTGTGGGCCCAACCGGAAGTGGTGGTTAGTGTCTCGTCACTGGCTGGTTGCGATGGAGGTGACGTCGACACACGGCTGACGTCGCCCGATGCCTCCCGGCACTCTAGCGCTGGACAGCTTGGAGTCCGGCTCGTCGGCTGCTGTGGCTCGCAGACGGTCTTAGTCTTTGTCCTGTGGTGGGTACCGACACGAAGTCGGACATCTGTAGGGAGAAGTAAACCTCTCGGCTAGTGTCGACGACTGCCGCAGGGCACTCCGCGAAGCTATCCATGGAGCAGCTAGCGGACACAGCTGCGCCGTGCCCTTCAGGCCGGCTGTTCTATTCTTCTAAGCTTCGTCCTTCTCTTCCTTGCACCCCCGATTCAGCGCGTGCGAGCGCCCAAACCACAATGCCGTTCTTCGTCATCACAATATATATATATATACATATATATATATATATATATATATATATATATATATGCAATGAGTTGCTCTTTCCAACGCCTTCTAGTGGCTCGACTTCTTCGGCACCTTTAAAAAACGGAGCTCGTGCCCGGAGTCCGTCCTCAACCCTGGCTATCGCCGTTGCGCGTCGTGGCCGGGTATATATATATATATATATATATATATATATATATATATATATATATATATATATATATATATATATATCGATCTCAACCGCTTACGCATGTCCTGCGACCTCCAACAACGTCGATTAGACAACCTTCCCGCAGTTCCTGGGCCTCTACTGTAGTGCTGAAAGTGTAGAAAGATGGCCCAATTCTCTTTTGCGCACACTACCGTCGACGCAACAACATAATCAATAAGGATGTTTACCCGCTCCGCCGTAATGAGGACGCGAACGAGTGACTCCGAGATGTCAAATTCATCTCGTCCCTCGACTTTGGACCCGCTACTAGCAGGTCCCGGTGACTGAGGCAGACCGTCCGACGACTGCCTTCTTCAGTAATGACGGTGTGTATCAGCTTACCGGCATCGCCTTCGGCTTGGGCATTGCGCCTGCAGCATTTGAAATAATGATGAATAACATCCTGCGAGGAGTAAGGAGCATTTATATATTTGTTATCTAGACGATGTTGTCATATTTTCAGCGGACTTCCCACCTACATCGACTCGAACGCGTCCTCACAGGCATCACCAAATCCGGCCTGCAGCTCAACATCAAGTATCGCATTGCCGCTCGGCAGCTAGTCATCCTCGACCATGTCGTCTCAAGGATGGGGTACTTCCTGATCCGTCGAACCTACAAGCTGTCTCTGCGTTCCCACGAATCTTGAAAGAGCTTCGCAGCTTCGCCGGGCTGTGCTCATGCTACTGCGGCTTCATCCGCAACTTCGGAGCTATACCCTTTGGTACAGCTTCTGCTTATTGACCACAACCTTTCGACCTGGTCGCCGGAATGAGATGCTGCGTTTACAACACTGCGTCGTCTTCACACCTCTCCTCCAATCCTAGGGCGTTTCGGCCAAAGCCCTCTGACAGAAATACACACGGACGCCCGCGGTATCGGCCTTGGTGCCGTTCTTGCTCAACGAAAGGCTGGCTTCGATGAATACCGCACCGCTTTCGCCGGTCGCGTATTCACGAAAGCTGAAGGTACATATTCTGAACGGAAAAATAATGCTTGGCTATATTATGGGTCATAACTAAATATCAACCATACTTTTGCGGCTACCCATTCCACGTGATAACTGACCACCATTCCCTGTGCAGTTGTTGTTCTTTGATAGAACCGTCTGGTCGTGTAGCTCGATGGGCGCTTCGACTACACGTGTACAGCATTCGAGTACTCTACCGTTCCGGCAGAAACCACTCTTACTCAGACTCCTTGCCTCACTCCCCACTGCATGGCTCGACTAATTTCCCACCATACTCCCTCCCTGCCTGCCGTGCATTACATCACATAGCAAACCACTTCTCCGTTTGCGGTGGGCTTCTGTACCGCCGTAACTTCCTCACCGACGGCAGCAAATGGTTGCTTGTGGTCAATCGCCATCTGCGTTCAGATATCTATGTGGCGTTTCTCGACAATCCACAGTGCGCACATGCAGTTCACTAAAAATTTACACACGCCTAGGACTTCGATATGACTCGCGCGGGATGTGCAGCTTCATTCATCATTATGAACGCTACTGCCTCGTCTGTCAACGTCGCAAGCATCCTCGTCCTCGTTCAGCTGCCCTGCTCGAACCTTTGCCTTGTCCAGGACGTGCATTTGAGTGCGTGGGACTCGATCCTTATGGCTCTCTACTGAGCACTTTATGCGGCAACCGATGGGTAATTGTTGCCACCGGCCATTTTACGTCTTATATTGAAACGTCGCATTTACCTAGTGCTACTGCTCGTAATTTTGTCTCATTGCACCTGCGCCATAATATACTTCGTCATGGGGCCCCAAGACAGAGGCCGTATATTTCTCTTCATCACAGAAGCTCTCCAATAAAAATGTCGTATAATTCACCGCACAAATGCATATCAGCCACATAATAATTGACTCACTTAACGCTTCAATCGCACTGTTGTTGACATGTTGGCCATGTATTGTTACGTGCTGAATGTGGTAAAGGAGTGCTGCCACAGCTACCGGTGTGGCGCTAGAAGAGGAGGAAGAAGAAGAGCCAGGTCATGTTGCCAAACCCATAAACTGGAAGTGTCAATTACGAGGCTGCGCTGCCGTGTACCGAATCTAAATTTCGACCAACAGAGGTCTGGTCAGGCACCTCCTATACTGTGCGCATTCTGTGATGAGCTAGAAAAAATCGATGATTTCTTTGGACCTGCAGGCGATTTGCTACAGCAGACGCTTAAGATTCGCCTTTAGGAGTTGAACGCGATAGCGATATCCGGCCCCATCCTCATCGTGCTCTATTTCGGTTGTCATTATGTTCAGTCACACGGTCTCACACACGCACACACGCACAGACATATTCGACACACCTATGGTAAAGGTAAAGGTGTCCGCCCTCTTCAAGAGCACTTTTATGAGAACAGTGTATCCACAAGGTGTGTGTAAGAGAATGTGCGCACTAATGTGTATGTCCTTTGTAATGGGTGACATGCTTTAAACCAGCAGCAATTACGCGCGCGATACTTTTTCGATGTTGCGATGCACCCACTACGTGTTGGTAAGGGAATACGCGCAGTGATGTGTCTGCCTTTTCTTATCGGTTGCCGGCTTTAAACCACAAACTCGTTATGCAGCCCGCATGGTGTGACGGCCGATGGCAATTTACGCTTGTACCCCGTTTTACGGCGGTATGACATCTCGTACCGTGACACCTGTAGACAGGATGCGTGTGTTTGTGACGCATTAAATTTAATTTCAGTACCGTCCGAAGCAATGAAGTGGCTCTTTGGTAGAACACCTGCTTGGCACGCAGATGGCCAGGGTTCGACTCTCACTCAAACCAAAGATTTTATCACCTATTTTATTTGCATCTTTTCGATATTTCGGTCAAGGAGAAGATGATGATTTTCGCTCGCAATCAACGACGCCGACACCGCAATTTCTCCGGAACAGGTTCTTTAACGCTCCCGGCGTAAAACCATGTCACAACAACTTTACGTGCTATTGCAATAAATATAGCTAATAAGTGTAGAGGCCTGGGCCACTTGGTTAGCGTTCATAATTGCAGGGTTTTGCAGCGCGCGAACGAAGGAAAAAGGACAGAGTAGACAGAAAGAGCGCTTTCTTATTTTGCAAAGTGGCAAAATATATGCGAGGAAAAGGAAGATAAAAAAGCAAACATACAGCCTAATCAAAGCCACTGTAATCGAAGCACGTGCAACTGATCCAGCGCTCTTTCTGTCTACTCTGTCCTTTTTCCTATTAGCATATATATATATATATATATATATATACATATATACACACACACATATATATATATATATATATATATATATATATATATATATAACATTTTATAAATCCACTGAATTGTTGGCCAGTCCCCAAAGTGGGTGTGAGCCACAGCTGAAGGTGAACAAGAAAAAGGTCAAGAAAAATCCCCTGCATTGGGTATGAGCCATGCTCGGAGGGATACATCAACAACAACAAGATCAAGAATAGAGGCTGCCGATCGTAGTGATTACAGTGTTCACAAGTCAGTGATATTCGCATCGTTGCATTTTGTGGCAGCGGTGGGATCTGGCTCGCTTTGAACGTCTGTCTTCAAACGAC
The DNA here is from genome assembly GCF_013339695.2 of Rhipicephalus sanguineus. Lineage (NCBI taxonomy): Eukaryota > Metazoa > Arthropoda > Arachnida > Ixodida > Ixodidae > Rhipicephalus > Rhipicephalus sanguineus. The sequence goes on along the minus strand of NC_051182.1, from coordinate 114,193,826 downwards.
CTTCCACTAATGTCTTCCCTACGGCCACTAAACTGTACGACAGCACTGTTTCGTGGGAGGCCTAGCACATACCATCACGGCAGTAGACATACAGACTCCTTTGAACATATCGGCCCTAATCAGGCACGTACCTATGCGCTTCTTTTTTCTCGCGTTGTGTTGGCACTCACAGTGCTACTTATGCGACTCTACCAGTCTCCGTGAGAGAAAGCAGATACTGCCACGATCCCGTCCAGCGCTCTTTCCTAGCAGACGTTTTCAACAGAAAGAGGAGGCACCTGTTTTATGTACTTTGCCGTCTTTGCCGCGGCAGTGCATTTTTGATGGACCACTCGTATTTACAGCACCCCAGAAGAGATTATAGCAGATTATGGCCAGAAAGAGATAACGGCATGACGCCTCATACAGACAAACCCCTTCCCGACTTCCAGCCGTGCACCAACACTACTACCTGGAGGTATACTCAGACATGCGAATCTCTTGTAAGCAAATGGCGGACCTGATTCTTGTAATATGGGTCTGACTGAGAGTAACAGGGCAAAAATAACCATTAAGAAAGAGCAATGGGAAACCGCACTGCTCCGCTCAGACCCGGAACTGCACCCACAAGTCCTTCTGCAAGCCGATGATGCCATCAGAGCAGAAGGACTCATGGCTGCCACCTAAGAGAAGAAGCCATTCCAATTTTTGCCGTTTTCATTAAAAATTTTCTCATGGCATTAGCGATGCAAATAGGTGTATGCAGTCCCACTTCATGTAAAAGCTATAGGAAGCGAGGAGCAGTGATTCACCTTCCCTTCAGTTACTGTCGTGCTCAAGGGCAAGCGCGCGCTGGCGTTCCAAACGTGCAGCCTGCTCGGCGTCCACGGCGGGAAAGGAAATGTTTATTTGTGACGCAGTGGCGCCCTCTCCCCTCATCTTCACCTTCACCGCCATTTTGCATGCGCTTGCTATACTGTGCTTTGCACGGCTATATGTTTCGCCCTTCCCTCCTTTCTCTCATCATTAACCTCACATCACTTCTCCTTGGTCTTGCTATACGGTAGCACAAATATTTCTACATACATTATGCTCCTCCTCCTCATTTACACTCCTTATCCTCCAATCTCTCCTGCTCACCATCACTTCCATTTTCTGCCCGCGTGAATTTTAAAGGATTGCCTCCCTACCCTAGGTGGCCGCCATGAGTCCAGGTGCTCTAGTGGCATTCTCGGCCTGCCGATGGACATGTAGTTCTACTTCTGGTCTGATTTGAGCAGTGTGGTTTCCCACTGACCTCCGTTAAAGAGTGCACGCGGTAAGAAAAGGGAAGTGAAAATAAGGAGAAGAGATGGGAGGGTGAGGAAAGGAAGGAGCAGGGGGACCGTAAAACAGTCTGAAACGACCAATGTTACGCGCACGGACGTTCGTTTCCTTGCGGTGTGTGTGAGGAACCCTCCGAGAACCGAAGCTAGGCTAGCAATTGAAAAGGCGGAGCACATGGGGCACGATTGCTCTATCGCGTTCTACTCTAGAAGGCGAAGCTCAAGCGTCCTCAAAGTTTCTCGCTCACAACCAGCGACGCCGACACCGTAATTGCAGCGAAAGAACGCCTTTAACGTCATCGCGCTAAAATAACGCAAAGTTTTCGCCTACTGATGGTGATGCGGTTTTTGAAGACGACACAAAGGTGCCGTGTGGTTACACCGAATGCATCATCCTGTCCTACAGCTGAGATTCTAGTTGGAGCAGGATGACCGCTGATACAAGTTGTTCTTCAAGCCTGCATTATAGAGATCTTAACCTGCGTTTCGAGTCTTTGCTTATGAGAGCTGTACCTACACAACCTGACACCTAACCGTTGTTAGTCCGCGTTCGTCCTCTCTACCTCTAATTCGGTGTCTTGTTTTAAGCGCAGTTTAAGTTTTCATAATAATATCTTACGCACCAGCCCCGCAACACACGCTCCATGAAGGTGTAATTTTTCACAAAATTGAAGCACCGCAAGGAAGTGGCATTGTACGCACACTAAATTCAGAGGTGCCAGCACTTACTTTGCCGGTAGCAAAACATTTCTCGTGTTCTGACAACAGTTTGGCCGACTGACAACATATGGCACTTTGATCGTGGCCTCACTGAAGTATTGTCGAAATATAAGCGGTCTCGTACCCATTTAGGCCTTCTCGTTATACCTTATTTCACTCAACAAATGTATGGTGCGAAAGCGAATATCATAGCCAAACTAGAGTCTATTTCATTCCTGTATCCTCTACCTCTCTGACTCTTTTAATGGTGAAATATACATCGTACATATTTCTTGCTGCAGCAGCTACCATTCCTGCACAAGCAACTCTCTCAGGTTACCGGTCCCACTTGCCCTACAGTGAAATTTTCGTCTCATGGCTAGGACTAACCATCCGCCCTATTCGTCATTTTAGTTGGATGGTGAATGGTTATGACAGACACACTCCAATGTGGGCGAAACGGCATAACATCCCTGTACGTTGATCTAAGTACGCGTTAAATAACCTCAGGTTTCGGAATTGATTTTATGGCTCGCACTACAGTACGCCTCATAACAATATCGTAGTTTTGGCACGTATCACCCCGGAAATACCGGTAAATCTTTTTTGTTGTTTGGTTTATGCCGTGGCGTCCTAATGATGTACAATATTATCGTTATGAGTACATTATGTAATTCACACTGTGCTGAGTGTATCGAAGGTTAAACGTGTAGATTTAACTTAATATGTGCTAGAAACTATCATAACCTTTTCTGCTTAAGACCTGTGGCACTATTGTGACAGTACTCACCATCAACAAGTGACACAAAAGTAAGAGTCACGCAAGTTGTTTTTGCCACAAGAACGTCGTATTCATTTACTAAGTCGAAAAGTGAAATGTCAGCTGGCGATGTACCGTCCACTGAAAAAAAGACAAATTGATGCTACTTGTAGCAAACACATCTAACTTGAACAAAAAAATCTACGGTTGCTTAAGCCCAATGACGCGACCGTACGATTTCGGGTGAATAAGCATATCTATTCAGTATAGTCTATCACAAGACGTACAGCATGCATTGCACAGCGAGTTAGGCCTATTAACTGTTGCTCACGCTTATACTTCGCAGTGTAAGCACTCAATAGACACATGATAACAATAAATACGAACGAGATAAGCAGAGGAGCCCAAATTAACAAATTATTCATTGTCATTGAAACTTCTCTTTCTATGGGTTGAGTCAGTCAAACATGTGCAGTACCTGGTAAAGGAGAGGAAGCGTGATTTATTGAGAGGAAAGCAGAGTAAGTGATAGAAAGAAACAAAAATCACACCATCTCCCGCTAAAGGGGGCCATGAGGCTATGCGAAGCAGCGTTTCAGCATGTAGAGCCCGCGTTTCAGAGGGGGAGTGGAGAGGGGAGGGGAGAGGGGAAGTGGAGACCTGAGGGTAGGTGGAGAGAGGGAGAGGAAAGGGGAGAAGGGGACAGGGGAAGTGGAGAGGGTACGGGGGAAATGGGAAGTGGAGAAGGGGGGAGTGGGAGAAGAGGTGTGTTTAGAGGGCTTGCGCATGCGCAGTAAGGGTGGTCACGCCGCACACCACCACCACCACTGGATTGAACTCCACTATAAGATGCTTCACATCTAATATTTTCTCACCTGCATGCCACGGTACACCCGGGTACCACGGATGCAGGCACACCATGTTAAGCAGACGACCACGAGATCGTTTAGAGGTAGGCGGATAGATAGATAGATAGATAGATAGATAGATAGATAGATAGATAGATAGATAGATAGATAGATAGATAGATAGATAGATAGATAGATAGATAGATAGATAGATAGATAGATAGATAGAAATAGTCAGAGTATAATTAATTGGAGAAGAAATGCTTCGCATGCACAAATGCCAAATTCACAGTCAGTTTATTCACGAGAATCAGGAGAATGAGTCCTCGACAGCAATATTCCGCGCTGATCGCAAGGCCCGTCGGCCTTTCGGCAAACCAATAATTGTAGTTGTAATATGCCAAATTCTGCATAGCATAGGATGTGTGTATGACGAACCCGATTCACTGGTGGTGGCAGGAATAACGCAAATAGCTGTCGCGTACGTCCTGAAAACCTTTCCCTCAGTCACATGTGGCACATACCCGCATACCAGAGTTCATCTTATGCGGGTATATGCCACCGGTGATAACAGAGTCTCAATCAAAGCAGTAAACGCGAACATACACACTGACATGAAATGAAAGTAATAATAATAGTAACTGCTGGGGTTCTATGTCCCAGAACTACGATATGATTATGAAAGACGTCATAGTGAAGGCCTCCAGATATATTGACCATCTGGTATTCTTTAACCTGCAATGACATCGCACAGTACACGGGCCTCTAGCGATTCTTTTCCATCAAAATGCGACCGCTGCGGCCGGGGTCGAACCCGCGACTGTTGGGTCAGCAGCCGAGACCCGTATCCACTACAGCAAAGCGGCCGACGCAAGGAAAGTTAAGGAGCTGAAGACAAAGCACCCCTAGCAGACGCTGGGCTACCATCTACTCGTCCACGTGGTGCACAAGGTCTACCACGTAGATTACGCAAAAAACCGGGGTCAATGCTTTGTACAATAACTCTGCCGAGAGGACCCTGTCCCTCATGATTATCGGTTACTTCAGCATTGATTTATAAAAACCCAACAACATCTGCTTCTTAGACGGCATGAAAGACGGCTTGGATGTGGACAGGGCATCACAAGACCTCGGTGCCACGTCGAGGACAAAATCTTTTCTGAATAAAGCTTAGTTGCGACTAGCACCTGTCCAACGCATCTGTGTTCCTTCATTGTCCTATTCGAATTCGCGCTATCCAGTATTGAAGAATATAAGCACTACATATGAGCTTACTCCGTAACACCTATGGTGCTGTTGGCATCGTTAAGCAACTGTGAGCAACTGTATACGTAGTACATGTGCGATTCTTGAAGATCTGTTTGTGCGTATACCATTTGTCCATTTCTCTAGCGTCATTCCGTAACGTTTCGATCAATGTGAAAAAATGCGGCATAGTCACCTTCCTGCGCAAGCTTCGCATAACATCGATTCCCACGGTACGTGGGATCTGCCGAATTCGTTTGCAAATCAGTTCAACATCTCGCTTGAACAACACATCATACGTTGATTCTTAAATATAAAGTATCTTTTATTTTTGGTCAAACTGGCTGTTATGCCTTCTCCTCCACCAGCTTTCATGTGGGACGTGCTTTGTGAACGCTTTCTGTAAAGCTTACCGATAGTTAAGATTGCACCTTTGCTCTCGAGTTCTGCTCTGATTTCGTTCACGGTAACATACATTTGAAGTATACCATTCACAGAAGTCTTCTGCCACATTCGCTATGCCACACTGACTGGTAATAATACATTCCCTGCTTAATGTTGACTGGTTGCATTATGGCAACCTTTACTGCATGCGAAAGACGCTGGCAATGCACAACTCGTCCCCAGATCAAACTTTGATGCTTGCAGAAGGGGCCTATTCGAATCCTTTGAATTCGATTCCTGGCCTTATGAAACGAAAATAGAGAAGGCTACTACTTTGCATAGACGTTTTAGATGGGACATTGTTCGTAATTGTGAAAATATATTTGTCTAGGACAAGAAATGCAACACATGTAAAGCTAATGAACAAGTGCTGCGTATTTCGGGCTTCGCTAGCAGTAATGTCTATGCTGAGATTTTGACTAGTGCAAATAATAATAACAGTGTAGCCGTGCCGACGCCGAATTTCGGCGAAGTTCCAATGGGGCACAGAGCTTACCAGTGCGGGGAAAGACAACGCTGTCATAACGGCCATTAGAGAGAATTTGAGGAATATAATGATGCTGATGCGTAAGGAAGTAATGAAAATTATTTTGTGGACAGATTGAAAATTTATTCTAGGCACCTCAGTATATACTATACATTTCATGCTGTTCAGCTCTTTCCCTGATAAGGATACGCTGGAAAGCTTGGCTTTAGGGTCGTGCATGTCCGAAACCGCCCGTCGCCCCAGACAGTGGGCGATCGCGATTGCGCCGTGGCTCTCTCCTTCCTGTTGAGTCTATGTGCAGAATGGAAATCGATAAAGTCGGCTGAGAGGAAGTGTAAATATAGTTGAGGTACGTAGTATGTCTCATTCCACATATCCTATCACGTTTCCAGCTGCGAACATACACTTGCAAACAGTAGATGGTTGCTCAGAGCCTATTTGAACGACATGCTTCGCCGTGATATTACCTGCGCGAAGCAATATTGCACCGTGCGCATTGTCTGAGAAATGATAAAATTCACGCGCGAAATATAAATACTTACGTCGTGTAGCAGGCTTGAGGTAAACCTTAGTTTTACCTCCCGTGTTCCCCACTGTAACTTCAACTTCCCTTATTCTGAAAAATGGCAATGGACAAATAAAGAAAACAATTCTCTTGAATGAAAACGCATTATATGACTGTACAAAAATAATAATCCCAGCTTGTTTGACATATATTAAGCGCGAAAATTTCTGCGAGTTTAGGTTTAAACGGGCACCTGAATCAACGGAACAGCCTTGCTGCGCAGCGATTGTCAAGGCTAACGCGGAACTCCAATCGCGGTAGCTATCATATGTATTCTTCTTCAATGTCTTCCTATAGTTCTTCACTAGCTACATAATGTTACAAGGAAACGTATATTTACAGATATGTACAAGCAGAAAGGATGGCCGAGACAAATCGGACTGGAGCCTGTCGCTTTAGCACTATTTTATGGCAAGAATAATTGTAGAAAGGAATAGAAGTGCATTTAACTGCAATCCTACGATCATACACGCGATGTAGCCGCTACTGTATTGCAAGCCGATGCTACGCAAAAACCATCGCAGAATGTCTGTATTGTGAAAGCTATCTATTATGGTGGGCGTGACACACTGTCTGCTCGAGAAAAAAGACGAACGTCTAACTGCTGAAAATTAAACTCGCAACATGCGTAAGAGTGTGGCCTTCCATTATTTAGCAGCTTTCTGTAATGTCAGAAAAAAATCACATGGTCTCTTATGCATTAGCCTAAGATGACTCGAAGGCGAAACGCATCTTTTTTTTTTCAGTCGGCGTACTGATCCTCCCCCGCCCCTCGCCGAAAACCTTCTGCACCATACTTGGTTTTGCACTGCCTCCAGGATTAGAGGCTATGCAAGCTTCCTGCATTTTATCAAGTTTCGCACGGCCTCCGTGATCGGCCCCCTTCTGGCTCTCTTCTTGTTTCTTACCTCATCAACGTCGCCGTGCTCTCAAGCCTTATTGTCAACTTCAGTTGCCGAGCCCGTACCTATGTATGCCATCAAAATTCGGTTGGTCTGCCCTTCAGGTTTCGCCTTATTCGGTGGATTACCGTAATCACTTGGTCACTCCCAGTGCCTATGCCAGATTCTGTGATATGAAACGTAGAAGCAAGTACGGTCTCTTCAAGAGTGCCTCCGAGTTGCCGTTGCCATGACTATCCTCCCCGACAAGGCGCACCATCGCTCATGACACGAGCTGAATAACGCTGCACAGTTCACCGAATTTTTTAAAGCGCAACTTGTATTGACTGACCTGTGTAGATGGCGCTGTTCAATAAAACAAAAAACCTCACGCCGACCTTTTGAGTAGGCCTGTGTTGTCTGATTGTCAGCATTATCACGCCACATGAGATGTACGAGTGGGCGACAAACCGGGCGCCTAAAATACTAGGCAGTTAAAACGCATAAATAAAGCTGCGCTCTTAGGCTCATCATCTCCGAACGAGGCACTTGGCGACTGGCGACTATTCTTGGCCTTTTCATAAATAGGGCGCAGTACACACTCATCATCGATGGTGCTTGCTTTCTTGGCAAGCCTAACCAGGTGTTCGTCTTTCTCGAAGGCCAAATCGAGAAACACATCTGCGGATAATCAATCGACCTTTAAAGGGACCCTGAAACGGTTTTTTGAAGTTTTGTCAGCGTTTAGGCAGGAGCATCCCCAAATCATTCGCACAAGAAATTAAGCGACGCACTGTGTACCAAGGCCGCTACGGAATTTATATCTATACCCTCCTCCTCACCACTGCCTTGCACCCTCAACTCACAGACACCCTGACATCACCGGCGATCGCAGCGCTCTCATGAGCGCACTCGACGGTTTGAGCTTCGCCCAGTCATGGTCTCTGTGCGCCGACGGGTTGCGCGCAATCTCGGAGGCCCAACAAAGACGAAGCTCGCGGAGTGGTTGATATCTGCTCCGACAGGTGCCGCCACACTACCAGCAGATCTTATTTTATTCTCCTGTACTGCCTGTACGGCGACAATCTGCAAAAGCATGCGGACAAACAAAAATAATTCGAGAACAATCACCAATAAGCGTAAACTCGGGCAATGTGGTTGTGTCTTCAGGGGTGAAGTTACAGCCACAAAAACGTGGATCGTGGCGTTGAACGGATAGCGAGAGCGTGACGCTCATTGCAGCGACGAGCTCAAGGGATTCCGCTCGCCAGATGCCTCACGAACATTGCACGATGTCGCAGCTTTACAAGTCACCAATTGCTAGAAATTGCTAGATACGTCGTACACAACAAGGCTAGGGCAATTAATTATGTCCAAGAAAAGAAACCTCGAGATAAACACTGTCGCTCAGCTCACGTCAACACGGAGTACGTTGTAACACAGGCAGACGACGCTCGCTGCCCACAGGAGGTTCAGTGACGTGTACTGGACATATCCAATCAGATCAGCCGCCTGCGTGACGTCGCGCTTCCAATACGACGCGCACTGGAAGTGGGTGGTTTGAAAACGCGTTTGGCTGAGCCGCTGTGATCGGTGGCGATTCGCAGCTTTAAAGCCTTGTAATAAATTACACAGTTTTCGCACAGAGCTTAAATCGGTCTGTAAATGATCCTTAGGACTTGCTCTACCGGCTCAATGTGTTCGTACAAAATCGTCCAAAACCGTTTCAGGGTCCCTTTAAAGTGTATACCATTCGGTGTCCCATTAGCAGATCTGCGGTGCCGTCAGAGAAGCTATTGATGCAGCGCGCAGCAGTTCCTTTCATAACACTGCTGGTATCAGTGTCGATAGTTTCAATGAACTACTAAAGCTCTACCATCAGTCAGCGTTCGCTACTTTCGATGACAAACTTTTCAAGCAGATGGAAGGTGACGGGCAGCTAGACACGCGCCTGCCCCTAGATACCTACAATTGCACCTAGACCAACGCCTGCTCTCGGAGCTGCCAGAATCTAACGTCTGCAGAATCTTCAGGTACGTCGATGACTTCTTGATTAATTTCACAGATTTTTCTATGCGCGCCGTCCTCTTCGAAACTACTGAGTGATTCACCTCCACAATTTTTTGACTAATTTATTCGCGACTATCCAACCAATTGGTATAGTTGTATTGTGCGGACAATCTATTTAAATGCTTTCTATTTGTCGAAATAGGCAAAAAAGCTGTATTCCTAAAACTTGACCCCAAAACTTCACCACAAAACATATCCTGAGACTAAGTACGGGACGCCAATTGCAGAAAATACCAGAGCACCTTTAATTTTTTACCAACGAGCAGATCAGAAACCTTACAGTGCCTACAGATGAGAGAAGAATACACAAGATATATCGCTATGGTTCATTATTTTGGCCTCGCCTGTGTACGCTGTAAAGTTCCTAAGATGTAGTACTATATCACCAAGCGATCCTTTTGAAACAACTGATACTTGAGCACTCCGTGCATTGTCGTGTTTCTGATGGGCTTTTTCAGCCACCTAGGTATCGCTGATTAACGTAAAATACAAATCACTGCCAAGGACACAAGAAAATTTATCTCGCAAAAATACTCTAGAATGACAAATGCTGTACTAAAACTATTCGCGACTATACTTAAAACAAGATCTGAGAGGTTCCAGCCACTGTCTGGGTCGTTTAGCATGGAACGTCAGTTTTACAGGATTGCTTTAAGAATGATTTGCAATGTTTTTCACCGATATAATAAAATATTTTAATAGGAAAAATAACGACATCGCTTTTACTAGCATTTAGCGACGTACGTATTATTTTTACCAGCGCATATCTTAAGCATTCTGAAATTTCGAATAATTGCAGAACTGCCATAGGAGTTTATTGGGTTCGCATGTGCGGAAAAGCAATGACCTGTGTGAAATAACTGCTAGATAAAATAATTGAAGCATCCTGAGGAATGCGAGTTGCGCTCTGTTAAGACGCAGACACACCACATTGACAGCTATAAGACTTTCTTTCTTTATAATATTTCTGTGCTCACGGTGTTCCACTATAAAACATTTTTTCACGAAGACTTTTAAAAAGCAACCACAACACTGATTGCGTCACTGTGAAATACTCCTATGTAAATATGATTGTGGTGTTCCGTTGTACCTAATCGCTTAGTCTAGGTAAGGCTATGTTGAACGACTCTGCGTAAATTTTCTAGCTCCAGATTGAACTGTGCAACTGTGCAGGGCACATTGCATAATGGACAATTTCAGTGCCAAGGACATCGGAAAATCGATCTTGCTGACTGCTCAGCTGTACTGACGCAGATGTCAAACACTATTGTGGATCACTTTTACAGGGATTCGTTATGCACTCCTTCCGTTCAATCATGAGAGTGGCTCTTTTTTGACACAGAACGAGTGGACGACGATTTGGTGTGCAATGGCACGTGGTACCGACAACACAATTACACATAGGTCGTTTCCCTGGAACGTTTTGATTCCAAATGAAATAACCCTTTTGCCGGAAACACTTTTGTGCCTCGCTAACCGATGCCCCTTAAACTGGGCAGGAGTTGTCTGGAACGTGTAAAGTTATGATTTCTTTATCTATTTACCTAATATGATTTCTTTATCTACCGATAAAAAAGCGAAAATGAAATATCTGATAACTTACATTTTGATCAATATCTCGGTGCCGAGTCTGCAATCAAACAATAGTGTATTCATAAACGGGCTAAATAAAATATCCCTACCTTCACTGTGAGCACACTATTCTACTTCGACAGCAGGAGGATGGTTAGTCCCATTGATGGCCAATTTTCCTATTCTGTGCTTGCTGAGTTTATGCAGCGCTCTTCATCCTGCATTTTCGGAGTATCTCATGTGCTACAGAGGTGCACTCAGCCGCACAATCACTAGACGATGAAGCGTACACGGATAATTCCCACGTTCATCTTCTTGTGTGTACTTGTCTTTGTGCAAATTTGCAGCGCATCATAATCCTTGAGGTTACCATAACAGCTAGCCCATAGTGGAGGCATCCAGAAATTTTGACCATGTGCTGTTCTTGCACGTTCAACTGAATGAAAGTAAACGTGCCTCTAGCATTTCGCCTCTCAATATGCGGCCACTGGAGCCTGGATTCGATCCCGAACCCCTTAGGACAGCAGCTTAGCACCATCACTTCTAGACCGCCACAGCGTGTGGTGAGTGTTATCTTCACGGAGCAAGTCGGACAGAAGAGAATCACTGATGTGCATTGCCACTCATATTGCCCGCGTGCAACAAGCTGTGCGGCGCAAGAGAAAAAAAAATATAAATAAACAACCGTTCCCAGAAGATAAAATTCTTTTTTTTTCTTTTTTAGATGGCATATATGTATGGTTGTTTTTTATTTAGCAAACGTTTTAGGGCTAACCCGGCAGCATATTCACATGTTGAAATCAGCCGATGGACACCGGGCCTGCTTGACGCGTAGAAAAGTGCCATTGCAGCTACGCAAATGCCAAGAGCGCTTTGTTACTTCGTAGTATTGGACACGGTCATGCGAATTTTCTGTTGTATGCAATGGAGTAGTATCTTCAGCAGAAGGAAAAAAATAACGGACAACCAGCCTCTGTTGCGCGAAGTAATACGTAAGTCCCTACGGATTGCTCAGAAAGGAATGCTTGCTAGACAAAATATTCGTCCTGGTCGAGGTATCAAGCTCCACACCAATACTTTTCAGGACTGCCGCGGTACCAATTCAGCCAACCATGATGTCAGTTGTTCCTGTTTTAAACCTTCCAGCACATTGCGGGATCCCGCGGAACCCTCTGCGCTTTCAGTGATATCTTCTAAATAGCATTGCATATAGACTGGCATATTTTCATTCTCATTTCAATGCTTCAGAAATTCGAGGAGGAACTAGTCAACATGAGAAACCGGAGAACGTGCTATTTACTCTGTTTTTTCATTACACTTACCGTACCTGTTTATTATGGCTGCCTAGCAACAAAGAATCGAAATGGATGAAATGGTGGATACTTTGTAAAAAGAGCTCGTATGGTCCTGTCTTGTCGATTTGTCCACTGTCAGCATTGTTATTTGCTGATAGACTAAGAAGGACAGCAATAACTCGACTCTCGTCACTCTTTATATTACTCCTCTGAACGAGTACCGACACAATTGTTTCCTTAGAGCAGAAATTTCTTCTCTACATGAAGGAGCAAATTTCTTCGCAAACTACTCTGTCGACTAGCAAAGTTCTTCGTTGACATTGTAGTAAAACGAATCGGTCGAACAGTAGTTTTTATCATATAGCCACTTTAATTTACTCAGAAAACCAGTTTTCAAAGACGCAATAATTTTAATTAGACTAGATTTTGCTCTTTCAAGTATTCTGTTTTTGGGACCCTCCTCATAGAACATTGCAAACGCTCTTGAAAATTTTTAATACAATGAATATGGTTTCGATTCTATCTACGTAGGGGATCATTAATAATTGATATTGATCATAATATTTTTTTTCAGCAGTCACACCATTCTTCTGTCTCCCTGCCACGATGGTCTAGTAGTTTTGGCACTTGACTGCTTACCCGAAGGTCGCGTGATCAAATCCCGAACGTGGCAGCCGCATTTTCGATAGAGGCATAAATATTTGGCGCCCGTGTACTTAGATTTAGGTGCACGGTAAAGAACCCCTGGTGGTCGATACTTCCGAATCCCTCCACTACGGCGTTTCTCATATTCAAATCATGGTTTTGGGACGTTATCCCTGAAATATTGTTGTGATGACCATACTTCTGTCTCAGTTTTTGTTACACTATCCGTTTCTTGGCCATTCCCCCAAAGTGGATGTGAACCATTGACGCAGGATTTCAGCTTGAACTTCACCAGGTGAGGCGCCATTGCCTCACCTTGTGCTTGAGTGAGGAGCATCCAAAATAGCGCTCGTTGCCTCGGTATTTATGGCTGTCGTATGCTACCTTGGTGCCGCGTCTAACCAGAGATGTTCTTCCACCAATCATCAACCGTAGCCTCCCCCTTGCTGTTCTTCCACCATGACTGCGTGACATGTCCACCTACGCACACTGTGCCACGTCAATGCGTCTTGGTTCTTCTCAGTCTCAGAGGGTTTCGCCCACTTGAGGCAATGGTTCGGGAAATATCAGGGAGGGCCTCATTCCATAGAAACACATGATAGGAACCACCCAATGCCACTGAGCTTACAGCACTTAGCTTACAAATGTAACAAACAGGGAGATGCATTTACTGTGTTGGGTGAGAAAACGAGTGCACAGAAAGAGAGAGATAAAGAAATACACAGGAAAAAAGAATGATAGGAAGATATAGAAACAAAGATACACCAAAAACGATAAAAAAACGAAAGGGCGAGACAGAAAGAGAACAAAAGAGAGAAAGCGAGAGAATCAAAGATTGAGAAAAAAGAGCGAGAAAAAAAGAGGAAACGAGAAGTTGAGAGAGAGACAGAAGGAAAGAAAAGGAAGAGCAAGACAAGAGATACGAAAAGGAGAAAAAACAGAGAGCAAGGAAAACAGCTGATGATAGAGTGGACTAATGAAAGATTAAACGAGAAACAAGGCAGGCAGCCCAGCTACACACTTCCCCCAGGTTTGGCAGCATCAGTGCGAAACTGCCTTAAACAATTGAAGTTACTTCATCGCCAACCACAAAAATTTAGTTCTCAGGCACATCAGAAGGCGTAAAATGTTGATGAGGTAGGAGGAATATAAAGAAAGCAAATAGTGATCCTTTATTCAAAGATAGAAGTTCGCCTTCCGCTGTCTCATGATCCACAGCAATACGATGTTTACACTCCAAATCAACCTTGTATCTGAGTAGCGGTGGCTGTATTAATACAAATAATACGGCTAAGAAAATGGCCGCTGAATTTCATTTCACATGTGCCCGATAAAGCTTGTCAGAAAAAGGATGCGTTAAGGAGGGGTAAAGGATGGCAGTTTGTTACATTGAAATTTTATCATTCCGTAGCCTAATGAGAACTTGCGCTTTGGGAGGCAATTTTTTCAACAGCTTTTACATTCACTATAGTATTAGAACTTAATGTATTGCACTAGCGACAATGTTGAAATTTCATTTTGGGCAGCCGTTTCTACCAGTGTGCAAGCAACAATAAAGTTTCATTGTGTCAAACAAGACCAATATACATTAGGCCCCAACAAACTACAATTAGGGATACTTACAAATGTTTTATTGTGTGAGGAACAGCACTGCAATAAAAACATTCCGTTTACTTCCTATCATACCGAAATGAAACAGCATTTTGTAGTCACATCTTTAACAATATCTATCAAGGGCAGATGCAGCAGAGATAGAAACATGACGCGTTGGCACTCATGATATAACAGACATTTACCGCAGTATGTACAATATGTTTGCGCACATTATCAATTTGAGGAATACCATGCCGGAAACCACACAGTGATAATTTTTGCGCCCAAGGCATGACACATAATGAATGCGCGAGCGTTGTGACTCCCGTTATCCTATACCACATTCACACACAAATTTCCGACAAAAACACAGTCAATTATTCCATATCCCTCCATATTGAGGCACACTTAGATTGAAGTGGTCATCATAGCGCCGAATAAGCAAACACAATAACAGGAGACAGTACAGCACACGACATGCGCCATTATACAATGAAGGTGAAAAAAAGGAAATCGGCCCACTGTACAAGACGGTATTTATGTTAAGTGGGAGGAATTTTTTGCGAACCAAAGGCACTTTCATAGTTACTGTTTATCTATCTATCTATCTATCTATCTATCTATCTATCTATCTATCTATCTATCTATCTATCTATCTATCTATCTATATATCTATCTATCTATCTATCTATCTATCTATCTATCTATCTATCTATCTATCTATCTATTTTGGCGCCTACATATCGGTGATCTCGTGTTCACCTCTTTTCCTTGTCACCTAGCAATTCACCTGCGCATCTCTAATTTTTGCTTAAATATCTTTGTTACAATATTGTGTACATCGCAAGCCATATACTTGCCGGTGAGTCTCGCAGCTATTCTTGTCTCCTGAGACTCAACGCTATTTCTATACAAATGCCACATGTTCTCTGCTCATCTACGGCTCTTCATATTCCTTGCCTCTTATCGAACCTAATTTGGCTCTCAACGAAATTCCCCTCAAAAGATCTCCAACTTCTCGCAGCGTTTTAGTTGTTCACAGCATGGCGTTCACTTTTGCCTGGTTGCTACTTCTTGCCCGGCCGTCGACCATACACTGGGAAGCCAAGAGTCGGTCAATAGAGAGTTTGAGAATTGGGGCCCCAAGGAGCTTGAGGACCCAAGAAGCTTGCGAGCCGCCAGGGCGCATGCGCAGAACCCAAGCCACTCTTGGGCTCTTGCGCTCGCGTTGACCCGAGACGCAAAAATTGAAAACTAGCCTGGGGCCCCAAGGCGTCTTGGGTGACTAGCGAGAAGACGCAGACGCAGCGCGGGCCACGGCGCAGTATGGCCTGCGTCTCGCATGATCTTAAATTTTGTCACGCGTTGCGCTCCGTGCGCTTGACCCAAGGCAGCCTGCATTGGCCCAATTCTCAAACTCTGCTGATCATCAGAACGCAAGAGCCGGCTGCCCAACGCAGCTTGGGGGCCCAGCGTCATGGGTCCCCAATTCTCAAACTCTCTATTAAGCCAGCACACATCACTCGATGGAGGCTGGGTTGGTGCTCATCGTAATGCACAACATCCTCCACCGCTGACAATGACGCAGCAGCTTATTCTTCATAATACGCCGCCATCCCCCAAAAGACTTGTCAAAGAATTTTCGTTGCCGGAGGAAGTCCTGACGACGACATGTAACAGTAGCAGAACAAGCCGACGCAGCTGTGATCCGATGCCGCGAGTTAAACGCAACGGGAGACGACAAACCAGCGACATGAACACCATGTCCTCGTTTTAGTTGAAAGAGGAGCCGACTACTCCGTCAGGATTGGATCCTTCGTCGCTAAGATGAAAGTTAGGACTGCATGGGAAGCCCCCTAAATCCTTACGGCTTTAGCACACTTATGACGCTGACAGGAACCTGCACCGCAAGACTAACTGTTCATGATTGGACTTTCCTTGTGAAATTAGTCACCTTGAAAAGATTACTCGCGAGAAGTAATTCTTGCAATGGACTTTCTAAGCAAGCACGGTGCGGTTATTGTCTGGAGGTTGGAGTCGATACCGCTATCCCCAGAACGAGCGCTACCGCCACCCAATACGCCAAGAAACGATTCCTTGAATGTACCAAAGTTTAGGTCACCATTCCGCTTCGCTCTGGCGTCATAATTTTTCTCGGCACAGCAAAATGTGCAGAGTGAGAAGGGGTCATCGAGGTCCACAATCACTTCGTGCTCAACCGTGAGATAAGCGTCGCAAGAGGCATAACTTGAATGCGCAGGAGAAAGCGAAGGTGATGCTTACCAGTTTCAGCCACACATCCAAGTAGTCAACATAGGTACGACAACGACCAACATAGAAGAATTTCTGGAAACCAGGGACGCTTTCGCAATCAAAAATTCACCGTCATATTCACGAAGTGAATGATGTTAGAGGAGCTTGCTCGGAGATGATCGGGTAACCTGCGAATGCTCCGTACATATTCCTCTACCTTCATATATAGGCGAGACAACGTTGTTATATATGCATTACATACACAATGTTTATTAATTTACGGTTGGATGCACTATATACATTTTGATGAAGTATATATACATTTGGATGAACTATAAACATTATATATACACAAGAGATGTTGTTTTACCAAGTTCAAGAAGAGCGTCCCTCGATGAGTTCGGGGACTGGTTTCCCTTTAAAGATGATTACTTTATGATGGATGAACTATGTGCATTACATATACACAAGAGATGTTCTTTTACAAAGTACAAGAAGCGCGTCCCCTAATGAGCTTGGGGACTCGTTTTCCTTTAAAGATGATTACTTTATGATCTGTAAAGTATGTTGCCAAGGGATCATCGATGATGGGACGCAATGGAAAGTTCGAGAAGGCAACACCGATACAGGTGCCCCTGATGGTGGTGGGACGTTTGCAGTCGTACGATACGCATCGGAGAGCGTAACGTGACATCATGTGTTGGCTGGTTATTGGCAACGCGAGATGTTCTCGAGATGCTGCTGCGTTGCGAGCCCGTCGCGCTGCTTCCGTTCATGTTGCGGAGCGGCAACGAAGAGTGTTCACTTCGTGAGCTCCCGTCGAAGAGAAAGGAAGCGCGCCAAACGAGAGGCGCGTACCTCGAGCAGTCCACCTAACTAGCGCTTGCGCCGAGCGTGGTGTGTGCCGCTTTGAGCGGCGGCGCGATCTAGTGAGCATTCTTGAAATCACCGGAGAGAGCGCAGCTGTGCTCCTGGCGGGACCAATGATAAGTAGTGAGCCGCCGGCGGGCACGCCGCGTGTGGACAAGGCGCGAGCATAAGAGGCTTGGCGAGCAAGCTCCTAAAACTATGCCGAACATACTGCACAGATCCAAGATCCTCATCCAGTTCTTCTAGTCAACCGAAATCCTGCCAGACACAAGCAATGACATCTTAAGCAGCCACTCCGGCAATACAGGGTCTACTTGTCGTCATCTAAAATCCGACAAACATCGATTGCCAAACATAGGAGATTAACAGAACAAAGTGCCAGATCATTTTTTCGAAGCCCTCACCAAGTTCCAGTGCGAGAATGAGAGGTCATAAAGCAGCAAGTCAACAAAACGTTGTACGAATAAATCGTCCAGCCAACATTGGGCGTCTCCAGAGGTCATGGTGAAGATCAAGGATGGCACCCTGCAGTTCTTTCCCGATTATCACGCTTGAACAGGATCGCAAAGGAGGTGCACCCTCTCTCACGGACAGAAGACACGCAGGAGTGGCTCTCCAACGCAAGATATTTCTCGTCACTAGAATTGAAGACGGGCTACTGACAAATTTATTTCAAAAAGAGGGCTCGAGAGAAAACCTCGTTTATCCTGCTAGGGGGCCTCCAGGAGTTTAAACTCATGCCGTTTGGGCTTTGGTCGTCACCGGTTACTTTTCAGGACACTATAGACAGTGGAATGGCAGGCGTTGCGTGGAAGAAATGGCTCATATACCTGCATGAAGTTCGTCGCCGTCGTCGCAAGCTATGGCGAACATCGCCGACGTCTACGATCAGTACTCTAAGCAATCCAATCATCGGGACTCACCCTCAAGCCTGAAGATACCGCTTCTCGTACGAACTCCTGTTCCTCAGCTATGCGATCACTAAATCTCCTGTTCCTCCAGATCCGCAAAAGACGGCCGCTATCAACAACTGACCTCCACCCGCTGACAAGAAGGAAGTGCACAGATTTATCTGTCTTTGCGCATAATGCAGCTGGTTTGTCAAGGATCTTTCCTGCAACTACGAACTTGCTTATCTTACGAAGTGAGGAGTCGACTTCAAGTAGAAAACGCCTCAGCTCTAAGTTTTACAGCCAAAGCTGTTATAAGGTCACAAGAAAGGCCGTTCTTAGCACCGTAGTTGTCCGCCGCCGGTGTACGTAACCACTATCGCGCGAAATAAAAAAAAAACGAAACGAGAAAAAATATCCACGATAGAACGAAGTTCGAACCTGGGCCATCAGCGTGGCAGCCGAATATTCTACCTCAGAGCCATGCCGCTTAATTTTTTTTTCTTCATTGCCTTCTTGAGTACAGGACAATATAGCCTAACAATCAGACATCATACCCGTTTCATGTGCGTAAATGCGTCAAAGATATCGCATCTTCACCACAGCCGGTCGTCTTATACACATCACGCACTTTGACAACAATTTCTACGAAACACTCATGAACAGATGGAACTTTAAAATCACAGTGTCAATATGCTAACATGCTCATATGCTAACAGGCAGACCGAGTAAAGAGACAACATTCAAATGCAAAACAGAACATGCTTGAATCTGCTTTGCAAAAAGACCCTATGTAGGCTTCATTTCAGGAAGGAAGCACATTAACATATGTAATGTAGTGTGTAAGAAGAGTAAAATGACAACCAGGCGTCACACAACGCGAATATTGTACCAGGCGTCGCACAATGCGACTTGCGCAAAGAGTGGGTTGTTGAATGCTACCAACCCATTAGAGAGGGCTCTGCCATAATTCTTCATCGTCATCAGCCACAGCATCAACAAAGTCCACATAATGAATTGCAGGTGTTTAGCGAGTACCACGGTTCTACACAGAATGAGGAGAAACTGCAGAGTGGCTGCTTCCTTACTTCACAAAAAATATGACGATTTATAGCGTAGTGGGTTCCACGCAAGTACACTTCTATTGGTTGCCAAGGAAGACAATAAGGCTCTCATGATCCATTTCTTCAGGGCCTCATTAAAGTTAATTCTCTCTCTCTTTCTCACGTTAACATATGTTGTAAAGCGCGGTGTAAGAGTGAAAGAACGACCGGTTGTCACACAATGGGAATTACATAACTAGTGGGTCGTTTAAAGCTTCCAATCCATTAAAAAAGGCTCAGCCATAATTCTTCTACGTCATCAGCCGTCGCATCAACAAAGTGCACATAATGCCTTACAGATGGTACCTCGCTTCTCTGCAGAATGACGAAAAATGCCGTGGTGGATGCTTCCCGACTTCACAAAAATTATGATTTGTGCGTAGTGAGTACGTTGCTAGTGTACTTGTATTAGTAGCCACATCAAACTTTATAACGGGCTGTAGAAATGCCGCTCTTCAATTTTGCTGCGACTGTGCTGCGCTTTCCGCGCAGGCCTGGCGTTTTCTTTTTTTTTTTTTGAACAGCTGAACCGACGCCTGCAGTCGCTGTCGGTTCTTTCCCATTTGGATGAGCAAGCAGAAACCGAAATGCACAACTAAGCGAGCAGCGCAGGATTCAGCACCGTGCTTGCAGAAGGGGTCTAGAAAGGGTCTCCAAGGGTTTGGATGCGAGCTCGTTGGTACGGATGCATCTTAAAAACACAGCGCAAATTAAACATGGACACAAGAAAGGGTCATTGTTTGTGCTAGCCGGTCACTATGAAAAGCCAAAATAAAAGCCCTGCCCAAAGGCAGCGCCACCGAAGCGCAGCGCAGCGCTGTGTCCAGTCGTATGTATGAGGCGACTCATAAGTTGTATGTAGAGAACTTCGTGCTCCGGCATGGTGCCCTAAAAGTCCGCATCATAGAGTCCTGCCAAGCGCAGACGAATGGCCGCACCGAACCCCTGAATACAACTTTCACTGATATGCTGGCTATGTACAGGTTGTTTCACACTTAGGAGAAAAGTCGTAGGCTTTGCAACGTGCTCCGAGTTTTCCCTTAAGTGAAACAGCCTGTATGTTGACGTAGAACACGAGATGTGGGATGCCATCCTTTCATATGTGACCTTCGCCCACAACACGGTAGCGCAGAGGACTACGCGCTTGGCGCCGTTAAATGTCACGGAAGGGGTCCAGCAACAGCGTTTGACTCCATGCTGTCGACGGTGACTGATGATTGATATGAGGACGTCACCGTCTACCTTCCGCACGAAGAGAAGCCAGAAAACCCGGGCGCCTACTTATCGGGAACCAGCAGACGGCCGACAGCCGCTGTTAGAACCGCCCACCGCGCTTCTTTGTATATCAGCTCTGCGGCCAGATTTGAGTTTGGACGTCGATGCATCTACCTGGTCTCAGTGAAAAACTACTTCGATGACAATTCGACCCCTACAGGTACTTCGACGTCTCGGCACTATGGAGAAGGAGGTCGTACGGGACGGCATTACAAACTCTCAGCGGCGCAGCGCTCCGCCTAAAGTCAATAATGTAATGCGCCTTTCGCCGTTCAGTGCGGGCTAACAAACCTAATCACTCTATTTTTGCCTAGTTTATTATTGTTGTGCAATATTGCACGCAGTTTTTTTTTTCAGTTCCATGATGTGGTACAAACATTTGAACGATGCTTTTTGATAAGGTCGAACTGCCACGCGCGTTTATTCCTCCGTTTTGATGCATTCAGGTTTCACACACAAAAATTGTTAGCAACGCTTGGCGCAGACCATAGAGTTCCCTACAATACTTACTAGAGAGAACTCTGGCGCTAGTGTCTATGGGAGCTGCAATGCAACGCGCTTCAGCCAGCATGGGAATCATGGGTAGTACACGGATTTGTCTAAACTTCATTCTTTCGGCTCCGTTTGGCTCCGCGTCGCCTGCATCCGCTTTGTCGCAAAGCGAAGTTGAGCAAAAGTCAGCAGTTTCACTTCACCACTTTAACTTCTTTAGGCTCACCGATTCAAATCTGGTCACGAAGTTCACAACGATCCATTCTTTTATCCGAAAGAAAGCCAAAACATAGCAATAAACAAAGCCACAAGTGCGTTCGAAGTCCACAAGCACGAAGACTAGGCAAATCCGTGTACTACCCATCATTCCCATGGTGGCTGAACTATCGCAGCGCCAGAGTTCCCTCTAGGTCATTTTAGGAAGCTCTATGGCGCAGACCACGACTAAATGTTTGGGCAGCTTCGCAATCATTACATATTATTCTCTTAAGAATGCGCGCAAGGTGCTAATAGTCGAGTTTTTTCGGGAGCCTACGCACTACGTGAGCACCGCCGATAACGCTGGAAGGCTCGATCACTGATGTATGAAAGATGACGCATTCCGCCAATGATCAGATTAACGACAGCGGAAGATTGTGATAGACGCTACCAGAGCATGGTGTGTATTGCTTGTACTTTGCGTCTTTATTGCTTACATAAAGGTTCGCCCAGTAAGCAGTTTCATCTTGAACAGCCCGGCTGCCGGCTTTTTCACCGTCACGACCAATTTACAGTATCGTGAGCATAAAATAAACATGGATGCTGCGGCGCTATCCTCACATATCTCAGATCACAACGACCCTATTGAAAATTTATCCACCATGTGAAATGGTGGGTTCCACCTTCCATATTTATGGTTGGATGCTGGCGTATGATGGCGCTGGATGCTGGCGTATGATGGATGCGGGAGAATAACGGAACGTAAAACGGCTCTACAGCGTCAGAACCATTGTGCCTAGCTACCACACATAATTAATTGCATAGGACGCGATAGCATTAGTACAACTAGCAAAGGAAAAAAAAGCCATATAAAAAGAAAGCTTCCGCTACTAGGAGTCACACGTGCCACCTTCGGATGACGAGTCGAGTTCTTTACCACTACGCCGTGCTTAGTCTTTTCTTTTTCTCTTTCATGGTATTTATTACAAATGTGCGTAATCAGCATGCATAATACCCTTTTAGGACACAGCGTTATTATAGACTTCTTTCTGTGTAACGCTTGTTGTACGCTTATGAAGGCCGCCTAGAGTATTTTGTTTGCCAAGCTTGGTCGCTGACACATCTTTTGCTTCCTGTAAAATGACTATTCAGCATACCAATACACTGTTTGGCTACAGGTATCTATGTCGCAAACTCGAGACAGACGCGACCTTCACCTCTCACAAAAATTTGCATATTTAATAAAACAAACAAACTGCTGCCGGTAACCAATAGCACGTCAAGAATTGCAATAGCGCTAATTCTCTTTTACAATTCACAGCGTAACTCCAAAAAATATCAACTGGACCGAGGAGCAGCTACAGTTTACCGGATGTTACTGCCAAGTTTAATAGCCGTTTCTCGCTCTTTCCAAAGGGCGACATGTGCACAGGCTTTAAGTCGACTCTGATATCATTCGATAAATACGCGCGTACAATTGACTGAGTATTGTGATGTTTTTTTTTTTTTTCGGGCAACGTACAGCGCGGCCTTTTCAAGCGCACTTATTTGAAGCTGTATCGTTAGCTACAACTACATAACAACTGGGCCAAAAACGAGTGCAGTGCGCGGGAAAAATATGCCATCATATTGCTTCAGTAAGGCGTACGAATTAACAAGTCCGTCTGCTCGCGTAAGAGCCAAAGAAGTGCCGCTAGTGCAACCGGCGGCTGTCCGTGACCGGTGCTGTCTGCTGGAAGCGCGTCGCATCGATGCTCTTCGCTTCTTGTGGGGACACCGTACGCAAGAAACAAATTTCTCATTTAGATGAACCGATGCCACAGCTGTGCTGTAAAGTCATTCGTACTCCTCGGAATCGTCTATCATGAAATCTAGAAGCGCCGATGACACGTAGACGGACCCGGTCGGTACGCTAGGTCTAACGTTTGGTGGAAGTCATAGTGGTAAAATATGATGATCGAAGTCATACTTGGTGGAGCTTATCCCGACGCAGGCCGTTTGCGTATTTTAGCTTCGCATGTATTTTCACTGTTACCTTAAAGTGCGCCTGAAATAAATCAATGTGCAAAAATTTCCCCAGTTGCATTTCTAACGTGGCGATATCAAGTGGCGGCTGTACTCTGGTCTACCCGTTGGAAGGGGCAATTGCGCAGCGAGAGCTCATTTGCTTCTGACTACTGCCCGACGATGTAACACATTTACTGTCAGTGTTCACACTGACACCTCTAGACTTGTAAGTATCTCAATAAGGCAACACATCCCGGATGTAAACCTGGTATAAGTATGTGCGCAAAGTGTAAACATTCACGTGTCTACTGTGTTCCACAAAAATTGAGGCGGTTATTGACGCCGCCTGAATAAAAAAAAAACATGGCTGATCCCTCTGTCATAGGAATCGGTATAACACAAAAGTGAAACGTGTCTTCACAGACGTAGTTGAGCGTTTGTTTGCGTTCGTTTGCCCCAAGCGCGAAAGAATGAATGCTACAGCATCAAATTGTAATGTTACGCGAAGAACGGCAAGCCGCTTGAAACTTGCAATGCGCTGTTCAAGCAGAAAGGACGCGCGGAACGAACATACACGGGATGAGCGCGAACTGTCACAGTTGAAACTTATTTCTGTGTGAGCAGCGCGCTCCTTTCGCAAAGAGGCCGCTACAGTGAGCGAGGTGACCTTCGTGCTCTCAACGGAAACTTGCAGGCAGAGCGCAAGACGTACAAACCACCGAGATCACGAGATAAGAAGCCGCACGAGCGACCACGCCCTGTCGAGGCCCGCGCTAGTCCGCGTGGGGGACGACTTTTAAAGCGCGCTCTTTGAGCCCTTCGCGCCATCACGCTAGTGATAACGAAAACACGCTGTACCGCCGATCTCTGAGTACCGCCACTGGCAAATGGTGCACATAAATAGATCGCCGTTAGCATAGCAGAGAACATGCCGACTGTGGCGGAGTCGTTTCGCGTTCGTAAGTTCGACTCGACTCGAGTCGTAAGTTCGACTCCCGGTGATGGAACTTTTTCTTATAGTTTTTCTATTTGCCATATGTCAGTCTTTATATTTTACGTCATATCCTTGACGGAAATAGGTCAGTGGAGCTTTGGTGAACCCCCGGCATAAGAACTCTCGTGTTAAAAAAACAAGCTAGAAAGCGTAATGATCGGCTTGGGCTTCTTTGGATTGTAAACATATTTTTCTGCACATTCGACAGGGAAACATTAGAAATGACAGTGATTTCACATACTACGAGGTGAATTTCCATCATGCCACCATCATCCACTACGCTTCCATTGTGCTACCATCATCCAGCATGTTCACCAAGACATCCACAAAAGCATGTTTTGCATCGCCACGACCAGCCAGCACTTTGCACTTAACACCAAAAAAGCTCGCCACCACCACCACCATCTGCCACCATTTTTTCTACTCTTGTCATCATCAGCCATTAGGACCACCACCGCTTCCAGCCTACCCACTATTATTTCCACCGCATCCACTATTCTTTCCACCTCGTCCACCAAAATTCCAGCATCCACCAACCCAGGATTTTCAATGGGGCAGTGTTGCTCGCTTGCGCTTTTTCAATCCTCACCATGTCCAGAATGACTAACCGCGGGACAAACTGACCTACCCGCCTCCGCTCCTTGCTAATATCAAGGCTCTCTTTGCTGCTTGAGCTTTCCCATACTAGGGTAACTATTATCTCGGTATATCTCCTTTAAAAGCTCTATAGTGTCCTCACCAAATCACACTGCTTTCAATATGCCCATACAATTTCATCATTAGTGTTACCATGCGCCCCACCGATGTGCAGAAACCCTACATATTCGTGGAAGAGTTCTATAATTTTTTGTTTGTTAAACCACCCCTTATGTAACACCCCTCCGGGGTCTTTAAGGTAAATAAATGAAATGAAATATGAGGCATGTTTTTTTACTATAGATGTTTCGATACAATGCGTAAGAACAAATACGTAACCGTCTAATCACCTGCCGGTTCGACGTCCATTCTAAAGTTCTCTTAAACTACGCGTATTATCTGCCCAAGTGTATAATTCTAATTTTATTGTCCGGGTCACATATCTCCCTAGTAGCGATGTAACGAGCGAATGTTATCTTTCCTTCCCTTTCCACTTAGAGATTCAACTCAACCTCAATTGCTGCCAAATATCCGCTACTTGATGCGTTGCGAGCATTTTTTCAAAGCTCTCAACAATGCTCTTTAGTGTATGATCCAATTTGTTAATGAGATTGACGGCAATT